>NW_027590127.1:1324883-1532383 GCF_964213995.1 Mustelus asterias
ATTAGTCATTGACGGGGGGGGGGGTGCACTGCTCATTGATGGTGGGCACTCCTAATTTACAGCGGTCACTCCTCATTGACGGTGGGGCACTCCTCATTTACAGGGTCACTCCTCATTGACGGGGGCAGTCCTCATTAACACGGGGCACACCCCGTTGACAGGGGGTACTTGTAATTGACAGAGGGCACTCCTCATTGACAAGGGGCACTCCTCATTGACAGAGGGCACTCCTCATTGACTGGGGGGCAGTCCTCATTGGCGGGGGCACTCCTCATTGACAGGGGGCACTCTTCATTGACAGGGGGCACTCGCCATTGACAGGGGGAACTCTTCATTGACAGGGGGCCCTGCTCTTTGATAGGGGTACTCTTCATTGACGAGGCGGCACTCCTCACTGACGGAGGGGGGGCACTCCTCATTGACAGGGGGCACTCTTCATTGATAGGGGCCACTCCTCATTGACAGTGGGCACTCTTCATTGACAGGGGGCACTCCTCATTGGCAGGGGGCATTCCACATTGACGGCAGAAACTCGTCATTGAGAGGGGGTACTCCTCATTGACGGGGCATGCACTCCCAATTTTCAGGGATCACTCCAAATTTACAAGGGTCACTCCTCATTGACAGGGGGCACTCCTCATTGACAGGGTCACTCCTCATTAACGGGGGCAGTCTTCACTGACAGGGGGCACTCCTCATTGACAGGATGCATTGCTCATTGACGGCGAGGCACTCCTCTTTGATGGGGGGCCCACCTAATTTGCAGATGTGACTCCACATTGACGGGGGGAGGGGCCACTCCTCATTTACAGGGTCATACCTCATTGACAGAGGGCACTCCTCATTGACAGGGGGCTCTCCTCATTGACAGGGGCACTCCTCATTGATAAGGGGCACTCCTCATTGACAGAGGGCACTCCTCATTGAAATGGTCACTCCTCATTGACCGGGGCACTCCTCATTGACAGGATGCATTGCTCATTGACGGCGAGGCACTCCTCTTTGATGGGGGGCCCACCTAATTTGCAGATGTGACTCCACATTGACGGGGGGAGGGGCCACTCCTCATTTACAGGGTCATACCTCATTGACAGAGGGCACTCCTCATTGACAGGGGGCTCTCCTCATTGACAGGGGCACTCCTCATTGAAAAGGGGCACTCCTCATTGACAGAGGCACTCCTCATTAACAGAGGGCATTCCACTTTGACAGAGGGCACTCCTCATTGACAAGGGGCACTCCTCATTGACAAGGGGCACTCCTCATTGCTAAGGGGCACTCCTCATTGACAGAGGCACTCCTGATTAACAGAGGGCATTCCTCTTTGACAGAGGGCACTCCTCATTGTCAAGGGGCACTCCTCTTGGACATGTGGCACTCCTCATTGACAGGGGGCACTCTTCATTGACAGAGGTTACTCCTCATAGATGGGATGGCTATTCCTCATAGACGGCGCGGGGGCACTCCTCATTGAAAGGGGGCACTCCTCCTTGACAGGGTCACTCCTCCTTGACAGGGCCACTCCTCATTAACAGGGACCACTCCTCATTGGCAGAGGGCACTCCTCATTGATGAGGGGCCATCGCCTTTGACGGGTCATTTCACATTGACAGCAGACACTCCTCATTGATTCGGGGGCACTCCTCATTGACAAGGGGCACTGCTCATTGACAAGGGGCACTCCTCATTGACAAGGGGCACTCCTCATTGACAGACGGCACTCCTCATTGACAGAGGGCACTCCTCATTGACAGGCGGCAATTCGCATTGACAGGGGGCACTTCTCATTGACAGAGGGCATTCCTCACTGACGGGAGGGAGGGGCCACTCCTCATTTACAGGGTCACTCCTCATTGACAGAGGGCACTCCTCATTGACAGAGTGCACTCCTCATTGACAGAGTGCACTCCTCATTGACAGGAGGCGCTCCTCATTGACGGGGCACTCCTCATTGACAGGGGCACTCCTCATTGACAGGGTCACTCCTCATTGACAGGCGGCAATTCGCATTGACAGGGGGCACTTCTCATTGACAGAGGGCATTCCTCACTGACGGGAGGGAGGGGCCACTCCTCATTTACAGGGTCACTCCTCATTGACAGAGGGCACTCCTCATTGACAGAGTGCACTCCTCATTGACAGGAGGCGCTCCTCATTGACGGGGCACTCCTCATTGACAGGGGCACTCCTCATTGACAGGGTCACTCCTCATTGACAGAGGGCACTCCTCATTGACAGAGGGCAGTCCTCATTGACAGGAGGCGCTCCTCATTGACAGGGGCACTCCTCATTGACAGGGGCACTCCGCATTGACAGGAGCACTCCTCATTGACAGGGGGCATTGCTCATTGACGGGGGGGGGGGGGGTCACTCCTCATTGATGTGGGGCCCTCCTAATTTGCAGTGGTGGCGCCTCATTGACGGGGGTGAGGGGTCACTCCTCATTTACGGGGTCACTCCTCATTGACAGAAGGCACTTCTCATTGACAGGGGGCTCTCGTCATTGACGGGTGCACTCCTCATTGACAGGGGCAATCCTCACTGACAAGGGGAACACCTCAATGATATGGGGCCTTCCTCAGTGACAGAGGGCACTCCTCATTGACAGAGTGCACTCCTCATTAACAGAGGGCATTCCTCATTGACAGAGGGCACACCTCATTGACAGGGGGCACTCCTCATTGACAAGGGGCACTCCTCATTGACAGAGGGCACTCCTCATTGACAGAGGGCATTCCTCATTGACAGAGGGCTCTCCTCATTGACTGGGGGGCACTCCTCATTGACAGAGGGCACCCCTCAATGACAGGGGGCACTCTTCACTGACAGGGGGCACTCCTCATTGACAGGGGCGCCTGTTCTTTGACAGGGCACCCACCTCATTGGCATGTGTTACTCCTCATTGACGGGGGGGCCCTCCTCATTGACGGGGCTGGGGGGGTCACTCATCATTGACAGGTGGCACTTCTGATTGACAGGAGGCTCTCTTCATTGACAGGGGGCACTCCTCATTGACAGGGGCGCCTGTTCTTTGACAGGGCACACTCCTCATTGAGATGTGTTACTCCTCATTGACGGGGGGGCCCTCCTCATTGACGGGGGGGGTCACTCATCATTGACAGGTGGCACTTCTGATTGACAGGGGGCTCTCTTCATTGACAGGGGGCACTCCTCATTGACCGGAGGCGCTCCTCATTGACAGGGGCACTCCTCATTGACAGGGGCACTCCTCATTGACAGGGTCACTCCTCATTGACAGAGGGCACTCCTCATTGACAGAGGGCAGTCCTCATTGACAGGAGGCGCTCCTCATTGACAGGGGCACTCCTCATTGACAGGGGCAATCCTCATTGACAGGGGCACTCCTCATTGACAGAGGGCACTCCTCATTGACAGGGGGCTCTCTTCATTGACAGGGGGCACTCCTCATTGACAAGGGCACTCCTCATTGACAGAGAGCACTCTTCATTGACAGCGGGCACTCCTCATTGATAGGGGCCCTCTTCATTGACAGTGGACACTCCTCATTGACTGTGGGCACTCCTCATTGACAGTGGGCACTCTTCATTGACAGGGGGAACTCCTAATTGGCAGGGGTCATGCCACATTGACAGCAGCCACTCCTCATTGAGAGGGGGTACTCCTCATTGAAGGGGCATGCACTCCCAATTTACAGGGTTCACTCCTAATTTACAGGGGTCACGCCTAATTTACAAGGGTTACTGCTCTTTGACAGGGGACACTCCTCTTTGACAGGGGTCACTTCTCATTCGCAGTGGGCACTCCTCTTTGACCGGGGACACTTCTCATTAAAAGAGGGCACTCCTCATTTACGGGGGGGGGGGGGTAGGGGCACTCCTCATTGACTGGAGGCACTCCTCATCGACTTGGGGCACTCTTCAAAGACGCGGGGGCGAGGGGCACTCCTCGTTGACAGGGGGCACTCCTCATTGACAGGGGGCATTAGTCATTGACGGGGGGGGGGGGGCACTGCTCATTGATGGTGGGCACTCCTAATTTACAGCGGTCACTCCTCATTGACGGTGGGGCACTCCTCATTTACAGGGTCACTCCTCATTGACGGGGGCAGTCCTCATTAACACGGGGCACACCCCGTTGACAGGGGGTACTTGTAATTGACAGAGGGCACTCCTCATTGACAAGGGGCACTCCTCATTGACAGAGGGCACTCCTCATTGACTGGGGGGCAGTCCTCATTGGCGGGGGCACTCCTCATTGACAGGGGGCACTCTTCATTGACAGGGGGCACTCGCCATTGACAGGGGGAACTCTTCATTGACAGGGGGCCCTGCTCTTTGATAGGGGTACTCTTCATTGACGAGGCGGCACTCCTCACTGACGGAGGGGGGGCACTCCTCATTGACAGGGGGCACTCTTCATTGATAGGGGCCACTCCTCATTGACAGTGGGCACTCTTCATTGACAGGGGGCACTCCTCATTGGCAGGGGGCATTCCACATTGACGGCAGAAACTCGTCATTGAGAGGGGGTACTCCTCATTGACGGGGCATGCACTCCCAATTTTCAGGGATCACTCCAAATTTACAAGGGTCACTCCTCATTGACAGGGGGCACTCCTCATTGACAGGGTCACTCCTCATTAACGGGGGCAGTCTTCACTGACAGGGGGCACTCCTCATTGACAGGATGCATTGCTCATTGACGGCGAGGCACTCCTCTTTGATGGGGGGCCCACCTAATTTGCAGATGTGACTCCACATTGACGGGGGGAGGGGCCACTCCTCATTTACAGGGTCATACCTCATTGACAGAGGGCACTCCTCATTGACAGGGGGCTCTCCTCATTGACAGGGGCACTCCTCATTGATAAGGGGCACTCCTCATTGACAGAGGGCACTCCTCATTGAAATGGTCACTCCTCATTGACCGGGGCACTCCTCATTGACAGGATGCATTGCTCATTGACGGCGAGGCACTCCTCTTTGATGGGGGGCCCACCTAATTTGCAGATGTGACTCCACATTGACGGGGGGAGGGGCCACTCCTCATTTACAGGGTCATACCTCATTGACAGAGGGCACTCCTCATTGACAGGGGGCTCTCCTCATTGACAGGGGCACTCCTCATTGATAAGGGGCACTCCTCATTGACAGAGGCACTCCTCATTAACAGAGGGCATTCCACTTTGACAGAGGGCACTCCTCATTGACAAGGGGCACTCCTCATTGACAAGGGGCACTCCTCATTGCTAAGGGGCACTCCTCATTGACAGAGGCACTCCTGATTAACAGAGGGCATTCCTCTTTGACAGAGGGCACTCCTCATTGTCAAGGGTCACTCCTCTTGGACATGTGGCACTCCTCATTCACAGGGGGCACTCTTCATTGACAGAGGTTACTCCTCATAGATGGGATGGCTATTCCTCATAGACGGCGCGGGGGCACTCCTCATTGAAAGGGGGCACTCCTCCTTGACAGGGTCACTCCTCCTTGACAGGGCCACTCCTCATTAACAGGGACCACTCCTCATTGGCAGAGGGCACTCCTCATTGATGAGGGGCCATCGCCTTTGACGGGTCATTTCACATTGACAGCAGACACTCCTCATTGATGCGGGGGCACTCCTCATTGACAAGGGGCACTGCTCATTGACAAGGGGCACTCCTCATTGACAAGGGGCACTCCTCATTGACAGACGGCACTCCTCATTGACAGAGGGCACTCCTCATTGACAGGCGGCAATTCGCATTGACAGGGGGCACTTCTCATTGACAGAGGGCATTCCTCACTGACGGGAGGGAGGGGCCACTCCTCATTTACAGGGTCACTCCTCATTGACAGAGGGCACTCCTCATTGACAGAGTGCACTCCTCATTGACAGGAGGCGCTCCTCATTGACAGGGGCACTCCTCATTGACAGGGGCACTCCTCATTGACAGGGTCACTCCTCATTGACAGAGGGCACTCCTCATTGACAGAGGGCAGTCCTCATTGACAGGAGGCGCTGCTCATTGACAGGGGCACTCCTCATTGACAGGGGCACTCCGCATTGACAGGGGCACTCCTCATTGACAGGGGGCATTGCTCATTGACGGGGGGGGGGTCACTCCTCCTTGATGTGGGGCCCTCCTAATTTGCAGTGGTGGCGCCTCATTGACGGGGGTGAGGGGTCACTCCTCATTTACGTGGTTACTCCTCATTGACAGAAGGCACTTCTCATTGACAGGGGGCTCTCGTCATTGACGGGTGCACTCCTCATTGACAGGGGCAATCCTCACTGACAAGGGGCACACCTCATTGATAAGGGGCCTTCCTCAGTGACAGAGGGCACTCCTCATTGACAGAGTGCACTCCTCATTAACAGAGGGCATTCCTCATTGACAGAGGGCACACCTCATTGACAGGGGGCATTCCTCATTGACAGGGGGCCATCGTCATTGACGGGGCATTCCACATTGACAGCAGACACTCCTCATTGAGAGGGGGCACTCTACATTGACAAGGGGCACTCCTCATTGACAGAGGGCACTCCTCATTGACAGAGGGCATTCCTCATTGACAGAGGGCTCTCCTCATTGACTGGGGGGCACACCTCATTGACAGAGGGCACCCCTCAATGACAGGGGGCACTCTTCACTGACAGGGGGCACTCCTCATTGACAGTTGCGCCTCTTCTTTGACAGGGCACCCTCCTCATTGAGATGGGTTACTCCTCATTGACGGGGGGGCCCTCCTCATTGACGGGGCGGGGTCACTCATCATTGACAGGGGCACTTCTCATTGACAGGGGCACTCCTCATTGACAGGGTCACTCCTCATTGACAGAGGGCACTCCTCATTGACAGAGGGCAGTCCTCATTGACAGGAGGCGCTCCTCATTGACAGGGGCACTCCTCATTGACAGGGGCACTCCTCATTGACAGGGTCACTCCTCATTGACAGAGGGCACTCCTCATTTACAGAGGGCAGTCCTCATTGACAGGAGGCGCTCCTCATTGACAGGGGCACTCCTCATTGACAGGGGCACTCCTCATTGACAGAGGGCACTCCTAATTGACAGAGGGCCCTCCTCATTGACAGAGGGCACTCCTCATTGACAGTGGACACTCCTCATTGACAGGGGGCCCTCTTCATTGACAGTGGACACTCCTCGTTGACTGTGGGCACTCCTCATTGACAGTGGGGAACTCCTATTTGGCAGGGGTCATGCCACATTGACAGCATGCACTCCTCATTGAGAGGGGGTTCTCCTCATTCAAGGAGCATGCACTCCCAATTTACAGGGTTCACTCCTAATTTACAGAGGTCACGCCTAATTTACAAGGGTTACTGCTCTTTGACAGGGGACACTCCTCTTTGACAGGGGTCACTTCTCATTCGCAGTGGGCACTCCTCTTTGACCGGGGACACTTCTCATTAAAAGAGGGCTCTCCTCATTTACAGGGGGGGGGGGCGGGGGTGTAGGGGCAATCCTCATTGACTGTGGGCACTCCTCATCGACTTGGGGCACTCTTCAAAGACGGGGGGGGGCGAGGGGCACTCCTCGTTGACAGGGGGCACTCCATATTGGCAGGGGTCATTAGTCATTGACAAGGGGGGGGGGCACTGCTCATTGATGGGGGGCACTCCTAATTTACAGCGGTCACTCCTCATTGACGGTGGGGCACTACTCATTTACAGCGTCACTCCTCATTGACGGGGGCAGTCCTCATTAAAACGGGGCACTCCTCCTTGACAGGGTCACTCCTCCTTGACAGGGCCACTCCTCATTAACAGGGACCACTCCTCATGGCAGAGGGCACTCCTCATTGACAGGGTCACTCCTCAGTGACGGGGGGGCGCCTCATTGACAGGGAGCAGTCCTCATTGACTGGGAGCACTCCTCATTGACAGAGGGCACTCCTCATTGATAGGGTCACTCCTCATTGACCGGGGCACTCCTCATTGACAGGATGCAATGCTCATTGACGGCGAGGCACTCCTCTTTGATGGGGGGCCCACCTAATTTGCAGATGTGGCTCCTCATTGACGGGGGGAGGGGCCACTCCTCATTTACAGGGTCATACCTCATTGACAGAGGACACTCCTCATTGACAGGGGGCTCTCCTCATTGACAGGGGCACTCCTCATTGATAAGGGGCACTCCTCATTGACAGAGGCACTCCTCATTAACAGAGGGCATTCCTCTTTGACAGAGGGCACTCCTCATTGACAAGGGGCACTCCTCATTGACAAGGGGCACTCCTCATTGCTAAGGGGCACTCCTCATTGACAGAGGCACTCCATATTAACAGAGGGCATTCCTCTTTGACAGAGGGCACTCCTCATTGTCAAGGGGCACTCCTCTTGGACATGTGGCACTCCTCATTGACAGGGGGCACTCTTCATTGACAGAGGTTACTCCTCATAGATGGGATGGCTATTCCTCATAGACGGCGCGGGGGCACTCCTCATTGAAAGGGGGCACTCCTCCTTGACAGGGTCACTCCTCCTTGACAGGGCCACTCCTCATTAACAGGGACCACTCCTCATTGGCAGAGGGCACTCCTCATTGATGAGGGGCCATCGCCTTTGACGGGTCATTTCACATTGACAGCAGACACTCCTCATTGATGCGGGGGCACTCCTCATTGACAAGGGGCACTGCTCATTGACAAGGGGCACTCCTCATTGACAAGGGGCACTCCTCATTGACAGACGGCACTCCTCATTGACAGAGGGCACTCCTCATTGACAGGCGGCAATTCGCATTGACAGGGGGCACTTCTCATTGACAGAGGGCATTCCTCACTGACGGGAGGGAGGGGCCACTCCTCATTTACAGGGTCACTCCTCATTGACAGAGGGCACTCCTCATTGACAGAGTGCACTCCTCATTGACAGGAGGCGCTCCTCATTGACGGGGCACTCCTCATTGACAGGGGCACTCCTCATTGACAGGGTCACTCCTCATTGACAGGCGGCAATTCGCATTGACAGGGGGCACTTCTCATTGACAGAAGGCATTCCTCACTGACGGGAGGGAGGGGCCACTCCTCATTTACAGGGTCACTCCTCATTGACAGAGGGCACTCCTCATTGACAGAGTGCACTCCTCATTGACAGGAGGCGCTCCTCATTGACGGGGCACTCCTCATTGACAGGGGCACTCCTCATTGACAGGGTCACTCCTCATTGACAGAGGGCACTCCTCATTGACAGAGGGCAGTCCTCATTGACAGGAGGCGCTCCTCATTGACAGGGGCACTCCTCATTGACAGGGGCACTCCGCATTGACAGGAGCACTCCTCATTGACAGGGGGCATTGCTCATTGACGGGGGGGGGGGGTCACTCCTCATTGATGTGGGGCCCTCCTAATTTGCAGTGGTGGCGCCTCATTGACGGGGGTGAGGGGTCACTCCTCATTTACGGGGTCACTCCTCATTGACAGAAGGCACTTCTCATTGACAGGGGGCTCTCGTCATTGACGGGTGCACTCCTCATTGACAGGGGCAATCCTCACTGACAAGGGGAACACCTCAATGATAAGGGGCCTTCCTCAGTGACAGAGGGCACTCCTCATTGACAGAGTGCACTCCTCATTAACAGAGGGCATTCCTCATTGACAGAGGGCACACCTCATTGACAGGGGGCATTCCTCATTGACAGGGGGCCATTGTCATTGACGGGGCATTCCACATTGACAGCAGACACTCCTCATTGACAGGGGGCACTCCTCATTGACAAGGGGCACTCCTCATTGACAGAGGGCATTCCTCATTGACAGAGGGCTCTCCTCATTGACTGGGGGGCACTCCTCATTGACAGAGGGCACCCCTCAATGACAGGGGGCACTCTTCACTGACAGGGGGCACTCCTCATTGACAGGGGCGCCTGTTCTTTGACAGGGCACCCACCTCATTGGGATGTGTTACTCCTCATTGACGGGGGGGCCCTCCTCATTGACGGGGCTGGGGGGTTCACTCATCATTGACAGGTGGCACTTCTGATTGACAGGAGGCTCTCTTCATTGACAGGGGGCACTCCTCATTGACAGGGGCGCCTGTTCTTTGACAGGGCACCCTCCTCATTGAGATGTGTTACTCCTCATTGACGGGGGGGCCCTCCTCATTGACGGGGGGGGGGGTCACTCATCATTGACAGGTGGCACTTCTGATTGACAGGGGGCTCTCTTCATTGACAGGGGGCACTCCTCATTGACCGGAGGCGCTCCTCATTGACAGGGGCACTCCTCATTGACAGGGGCACTCCTCATTGACAGGGTCACTCCTCATTGACAGAGGGCACTCCTCATTGACAGAGGGCAGTCCTCATTGACAGGAGGCGCTCCTCATTGACAGGGGCACTCCTCATTGACAGGGGCAATCCTCATTGACAGGGGCACTCCTCATTGACAGAGGGCACTCCTCATTGACAGGGGGCTCTCTTCATTGACAGGGGGCACTCCTCATTGACAAGGGCACTCCTCATTGACAGGGAGCACTCTTCATTGACAGCGGGCA
Source organism: Mustelus asterias (assembly GCF_964213995.1). NCBI lineage: Eukaryota > Metazoa > Chordata > Chondrichthyes > Carcharhiniformes > Triakidae > Mustelus > Mustelus asterias. The sequence goes on from NW_027590127.1 coordinate 1,335,368, forward strand.
CTCCTCATTGATAGGGGCCCTCTTCATTGACAGTGGACACTCCTCATTGACTGTGGGCACTCCTCATTGACAGTGGGCACTCTTCATTGACAGGGGGAACTCCTAATTGGCAGGGGTCATGCCACATTGACAGCAGCCACTCCTCATTGAGAGGGGGTACTCCTCATTGAAGGGGCATGCACTCCCAATTTACAGGGTTCACTCCTAATTTACAGGGGTCACGCCTAATTTACAAGGGTTACTGCTCTTTGACAGGGGACACTCCTCTTTGACAGGGGTCACTTCTCATTCGCAGTGGGCACTCCTCTTTGACCGGGGACACTTCTCATTAAAAGAGGGCACTCCTCATTTACGGGGGGGGGGGTAGGGGCACTCCTCATTGACTGGAGGCACTCCTCATCGACTTGGGGCACTCTTCAAAGACGCGGGGGCGAGGGGCACTCCTCGTTGACAGGGGGCACTCCTCATTGACAGGGGGCATTAGTCATTGACGGGGGGGGGGCACTGCTCATTGATGGTGGGCACTCCTAATTTACAGCGGTCACTCCTCATTGACGGTGGGGCACTCCTCATTTACAGGGTCACTCCTCATTGACGGGGGCAGTCCTCATTAACACGGGGCACACCCCGTTGACAGGGGGTACTTGTAATTGACAGAGGGCACTCCTCATTGACAAGGGGCACTCCTCATTGACAGAGGGCACTCCTCATTGACTGGGGGGCAGTCCTCATTGGCGGGGGCACTCCTCATTGACAGGGGGCACTCTTCATTGACAGGGGGCACTCCCCATTGACAGGGGGAACTCTTCATTGACAGGGGGCCCTGCTCTTTGATAGGGGTACTCTTCATTGACGAGGCGGCACTCCTCACTGACGGAGGGGGGGCACTCCTCATTGACAGGGGGCACTCTTCATTGATAGGGGCCACTCCTCATTGACAGTGGGCACTCTTCATTGACAGGGGGCACTCCTCATTGGCAGGGGGCATTCCACATTGACGGCAGAAACTCGTCATTGAGAGGGGGTACTCCTCATTGACGGGGCATGCACTCCCAATTTTCAGGGTTCACTCCTAATTTACAGGGATCACTCCAAATTTACAAGGGTCACTCCTCATTGACAGGGGGCACTCCTCATTGACAGGGTCACTCCTCATTAACGGGGGCAGTCTTCACTGACAGGGGGCACTCCTCATTGACAGGGGGCCCTCCTCTTTGACAGGGCACCCTCCTCATTGAGATGGGTTACTCCTCATTGACAGGGGGCACTCTTCATTGACACGGGGCACTCCTCATTGACAGGGCGAACTCTTCATTGACAGGGGGCCCTGCTCTATGACAGGGGGACTCTTCATTGACGAGGCGGCACTCCTCACTGACGGAGGGGGGGCACTCCTCATTGACAGGGGGCACACTTCATTGACAGGGGCCAGTCCTCATTGACAGGGGGCACTCTTCATTGACAGGGGCCACTCCTCATTGACAGGGGGCACTCCTCATTGACAGGGTCACTCCTCATTAACGGGGGCAGTCCTCATTGACAGGGAGCACTCCTCATTGACAGGGGCCACTCCTCATTGACATGGTCACTCCTCATTGACGGGGGGCACTCCTCATTGACAGGGGGCATTGCTCATTGACGGGGGGGGGTCACTCCTCATTGATGGGGGGCCCTCCTAATTTGCAGTGGTGGCGCCTCATTGACGGGGGTGAGGGGTCACTCCTCATTTACGGGGTCACTCCTCATTGACAGAAGGCACTCCTCATTGACAGGGGGCTCTCGTCATTGACGGGGCACTCCTCATTGACAGGGGCAATCCTCACTAACAAGGGGCACACCTCATTGATAAGGGGCCTTCCTCATTGACAGAGGGCACTCCTCATTGACAGAGGGCACTCCTCATTAACAGAGGGCATTCCTCATTGACAGAGGGCACCTCTCATTGACAGGGGGCACTCCTCATTGACAAGGGGCACTCCTCATTGACTGAGGGCACTCCTCATTGACAGAGGGCATTCCTCATTGACAGAGGGCACTCCTCATTGACAGGGGGGCAGTCCTCATTGACGGGGGGGGGAAGGCACACCTCATTGACAAGAGCAATTCCTCATTTTCAGGGGCCTCCCAATTGACAGGGGGCACTTCTAATTGACAGTGGATCTCCTAATTGACATGGGGCACTCCTATTTGCCATGGGGAGCTCGTAATTGATAAGGGGCAATCCTAATTGAAAAGAGGGCACTCCTAATTGACAGGGGGCACTCCTCATTGACAGGGGGCACTCCTCATTGACAGGGGGCATTCCACATTGACAGGGGGCACTCCTCATTGACAGGGGGGCACTCCTCATAGACGGTTGGGCACTCCTCATTGACAGTGGGGCACTCCTCATTGACGGGGGGGCACTCCTCATTTACAGGGTCACTCCTCATTGACGGGGGCAGTCCTCATTAACACGGGGCACACCCCGTTGACAGGGGGTACTTGTAATTGACAGAGGGCACTCCTCATTGACAAGGGGCACTCCTCATTGACAGAGGGCACTCCTCATTGACTGGGGGGGCAGTCCTCATTGGCGGGGGCACTCCTCATTGACAGGGGGCACTCTTCATTGACAGGGGGCACTCCCCATTGACAGGGGGAACTCTTCATTGACAGGGGGCCCTGCTCTTTGATAGGGGTACTCTTCATTGACGAGGCGGCACTCCTCACTGACGGAGGGGGGGCACTCCTCATTGACAGGGGGCACTCTTCATTGATAGGGGCCACTCCTCATTGACAGTGGGCACTCTTCATTGACAGGGGGCACTCCTCATTGGCAGGGGGCATTCCACATTGACGGCAGAAACTCGTCATTGAGAGGGGGTACTCCTCATTGACGGGGCATGCACTCCCAATTTTCAGGGTTCACTCCTAATTTACAGGGATCACTCCAAATTTACAAGGGTCACTCCTCATTGACAGGGGGCACTCCTCATTGACAGGGTCACTCCTCATTAACGGGGGCAGTCTTCACTGACAGGGGGCACTCCTCATTGACAGGGGGCCCTCCTCTTTGACAGGGCACCCTCCTCATTGAGATGGGTTACTCCTCATTGACAGGGGGCACTCTTCATTGACACGGGGCACTCCTCATTGACAGGGCGAACTCTTCATTGACAGGGGGCCCTGCTCTTTGACAGGGGTACTCTTCATTGACGAGGCGGCACTCCTCACTGACGGAGGGGGGGCACTCCTCATTGACAGGGGGCACACTTCATTGACAGGGGCCAGTCCTCATTGACAGGGGACACTCTTCATTGACAGGGGCCACTCCTCATTGACAGGGGGCACTCCTCATTGACAGGGTCACTCCTCATTAACGGGGGCAGTCCTCATTGACAGGGAGCACTCCTCATTGACAGGGGCCACTCCTCATTGACATGGTCACTCCTCATTGACGGGGGGCACTCCTCATTGACAGGGGGCATTGCTCATTGACGGGGGGGGGTCACTCCTCATTGATGGGGGGCCCTCCTAATTTGCAGTGGTGGCGCCTCATTGACGGGGGTGAGGGGTCACTCCTCATTTACGGGGTCACTCCTCATTGACAGAAGGCACTCCTCATTGACAGGGGGCTCTCGTCATTGACGGGGCACTCCTCATTGACAGGGGCAATCCTCACTAACAAGGGGCACACCTCATTGATAAGGGGCCTTCCTCATTGACAGAGGGCACTCCTCATTGACAGAGGGCACTCCTCATTAACAGAGGGCATTCCTCATTGACAGAGGGCACCTCTCATTGACAGGGGGCACTCCTCATTGACAAGGGGCACTCCTCATTGACAGAGGGCACTCCTCATTGACAGAGGGCATTCCTCATTGACAGAGGGCACTCCTCATTGACAGGGGGGCAGTCCTCATTGACGGGGGGGGGGGGAAGGCACACCTCATTGACAAGAGCAATTCCTCATTTTCAGGGGCCTCCCAATTGACAGGGGGCACTTCTAATTGACAGGGGATCTCCTAATTGACATGGGGCACTCCTATTTGCCATGGGGAGCTCGTAATTGTTAAGGGGCAATCCTAATTGAAAAGAGGGCACTCCTAATTGACAGGGGGCACTCCTCATTGACAGGGGGCACTCCTCATTGACAGGGGGCATTCCACATTGACAGGGGGCACTCCTCATTGACAGGGGGGCACTCCTCATAGACGGTTGGGCACTCCTCATTGACAGTGGGGCACTCCTCATTGACGGGGGGGGGGGGGGCTGTCCTCATTAACAAGTGGAACTCCTCATTGATAGGGGCCTCCTAATTGACAGTGGACACTCCTCATCGACAGTGGGCACTCTTCATTGACAGCGGGCACTCCTCATTGATAGGGGCCCTCTTCATTGACAGTGGACACTACTCATTGACTGGGGTCACTCCTCATTGACAGTGGGCACTCTTCATTGACAGGGGGCACTGCTCATTGACAGGGGGAACTCCTCATTGACAGGGGGCCCTGCTCTTTGACAGGGGTACTCTTCATTGACGAGGGGGCACTCCTCACTGACGGAGGGGGGGGCGCTCCTCATTGACAGGGGGCACTCTTCATTGACAGGGGCCACTCCTCATTGACAGTGGGCACTCTTGATTGACAGGGGGCACTCCTCATTGGCAGGGGGCATTCCACATTGACAGCAGACACTCGTCATTGAGAGGGGGTCCTCCTCATTGACGGGGCATGCACTCCCAATTTACAGGGTTCTCTCCTAATTTACAGGGGTCAGTGCTAATTTACAAGGGTCACTCCTCATTGACAGGGGGCACTCCTCATTGACAGGGTCATTCCTCATTAACGGGGGCAGTCCTCATTGACATGGAGCACTCCTCATTGACAGGGGCCACTCCTCATTGACATGGTCACTCCTCATTGACGGGGGGCACTCCTCATTGACAGGGGGCATTGCTGATTGACGGGGGGGGGGTCACTCCTCATTGATGGGGGGCCCTCCTAATTTGCAGTGCTGGCTCCCCATTGACGGGGGTGAGGGGTCACTCCTCATTTACGGGGTCACTCCTCATTGACAGAAGGCACTCCTCATTGAAAGGGGGCTCTCGTCATTGACGGGGGCACTCCTCATAGACAGGGGCAATCCTCACTGACAAGGGGCACACCTCATTGATAAGGGGCCTTCCTCATTGACAGAGGGCACTCCTCATTGACAGAGGGCACTCCTCATTAACAGAGGGCATTCCTCATTTACAGAGGGCACACCTCATTGACAGGGGGCATTCCTCATTGTCAGGGGGCCATCGTCATTGACGGGGCATTCCACATTGACATCAGACACTCCTCATTGAGAGGGGGCACTCCTCATTGACAAGGGGCACTCCTCATTGACAAGGGGCACTCCTCATTGACAAGGGACACTCCTCATTGACAGAGGGCACTCCTCATTGACAGAGGGCATTCCTCATTGACAGTGGGCACTCCACATTGACAGAGGGCACTCCTCATTGACAGGTGGCAATTCGCATTGACAGGGGGCACTTCTCATTGACAGAGGGCATTCCTCATTGACGGGAGGGAGGGGCCACTCCTCATTTACAGGGTCACTCCTCATTGACAGAGGGCACTCCTCATTGACAGAGTGCACTCCTCATTGACAGGAGGCGCTCCTCATTGACAGGGGCACTCCTCATTGACAAGGGGCACTCCTCATTGACAGAGGGCACTCCTCATTTACAGAGGGCAGTCCTCATTGACAGGAGGCGCTCCTCATTGACAGGGGCACTCCTCATTGACAGGGGCACACCTCATTGACAGGGACACTCCTCATTGACAAGGGCACTCCTCATTGACAAGGGGCACTCCTCATTGACAGAGGGCACTCCTAATTGACAGAGGGCCCTCCTCATTGACAGAGGGCACTCCTCATTGACAGTGGACACTCCTCATTGACAGGGGGCACTCTTCATTGACAGCGGGCACTCCTCATTGATAGGGGCCCTCTTCATTGACAGTGGACACTCCTCATTGACTGTGGGCACTCCTCATTGACAGTGGGCACTCTTCATTGACAGGGGGAACTCCTAATTGGCAGGGGTCATGCCACATTGACAGCAGGCACTCCTCATTGAGAGGGGGTACTCCTCATTCAAGGGGCATGCACTCCCAATTTACAGGGTTCACTCCTAATTTACAGGGGTCACGCCTAATTTACAAGGGTTACTGCTCTTTGACAGGGGACACTCCTCTTTGACAGGGGTCACTTCTCATTCGCAGTGGGCACTCCTCTTTGACCGGGGACACTTCTCATTAAAAGAGGGCTCTGCTCATTTACAGGGGGGGGGGCGGGGGTGTAGGGGCAATCCTCATTGACTGTGGGCACTCCTCATCGACTTGGGGCACTCTTCAAAGACGGGGGGGGGGGCGAGGGGCACTCCTCGTTGACAGGGGGCACTCCTCATTGGCAGGGGTCATTAGTCATTGACAAGGGGGGGGGGGGGGGTGCACTGCTCATTGATGGGGGGCACTCCTAATTTACAGCGGTCACTCCTCATTGACGGTGGGGCACTACTCATTTACAGGGTCACTCCTCATTGACGGGAGCAGTCCTCATTAAAACGGGGCACTCCTCCTTGACAGGGTCACTCCTCCTTGACAGGGCCCCTCCTCATTAACAGGGACCACTCCTCATTGGCAGAGGGCACTCCTCATTGACAGGGTCACTCCTCAGTGACGGGGGCGGCGCCTCATTGACAGGGAGCAGTCCTCATTGACTGGGAGCACTCCTCATTGACAGACGGCACTCCTCATTGATAGGGTCACTCCTCATTGACCGGGGCACTCCTCATTGACAGGATGCATTGCTCATTGACGGCGAGGCACTCCTCTTTGATGGGGGGCCCACCTAATTTGCAGATGTGGCTCCTCATTGACGGGGGGAGGGGCCACTCCTCATTTACAGGGTCATACCTCATTGACAGAGGGCACTCCTCATTGACAGGGGGCTCTCCTCATTGACAGGGGCACTCCTCATTAACAGAGGGCATTCCTCTTTGACAGAGGGCCCTCCTCATTGACAAGGGGCACTCCTCATTGACAAGGGGCACTCCTCATTGCTGAGGGGCACTCCTCATTGACAGAGACACTCCATATTAACAGAGGGCATTCCTCTTTGACAGAGGGCACTCCTCATTGTCAAGGGGCACTCCTCTTGGACATGTGGCACTCCTCATTGACAGGGGGCACTCTTCATTGACAGAGGTTACTCCTCATAGATGGGATGGCTATTCCTCATAGACGGCGCGGGGGCACTCCTCATGGAAAGGGGGCACTCCTCCTTGACAGGGTCACTCCTCCTTGACAGGGCCACTCCTCATTAACAGGGACCACTCCTCATTGGCAGAGGGCACTCCTCATTGATGAGGGGCCATCGCCTTTGACGGGTCATTTCACATTGACAGCAGACACTCCTCATTGATGCGGGGGCACTCCTCATTGACAAGGGGCACTGCTCATTGACAAGGGGCACTCCTCATTGACAAGGGGCACTCCTCATTGACAGACGGCACTCCTCATTGACAGAGGGCACTCCTCATTGACAGGCGGCAATTCGCATTGACAGGGGGCACTTCTCATTGACAGAGGGCATTCCTCACTGACGGGAGGGAGGGGCCACTCCTCATTTACAGGGTCACTCCTCATTGACAGAGGGCACTCCTCATTGACAGAGTGCACTCCTCATTGACAGGAGGCGCTCCTCATTGACAGGGGCACTCCTCATTGACAGGGGCACTCCTCATTGACAGGGTCACTCCTCATTGACAGAGGGCACTCCTCATTGACAGAGGGCAGTCCTCATTGACAGGAGGCGCTCCTCATTGACAGGGGCACTCCTCATTGACAGGGGCACTCCGCATTGACAGGGGCACTCCTCATTGACAGGGGGCATTGCTCATTGACGGGGGGGGGGGGTCACTCCTCCTTGATGTGGGGCCCTCCTAATTTGCAGTGGTGGCGCCTCATTGACGGGCGTGAGGGGTCACTCCTCATTTACGGGGTCACTCCTCATTGACAGAAGGCACTTCTCATTGACAGGGGGCTCTCGTCATTGACGGGTGCACTCCTCATTGACAGGGGCAATCCTCACTGACAAGGGGCACACCTCATTGATAAGGGGCCTTCCTCAGTGACAGAGGGCACTCCTCATTGACAGAGTGCACTCCTCATTAACAGAGGGCATTCCTCATTGACAGAGGGCACACCTCATTGACAGGGGGCATTCCTCATTGACAGGGGGCCATCGTCATTGACGGGGCATTCCACATTGACAGCAGACACTCCTCATTGAGAGGGGGAACTCTTCATTGACAAGGGGCACTCCTCATTGACAGAGGGCACTCCTCATTGACAGAGGGCATTCCTCATTGACAGAGGGCTCTCCTCATTGACTGGGGGGCACACCTCATTGACAGAGGGCACCCCTCAATGACAGGGGGCACTCTTCACTGACAGGGGGCACTCCTCATTGACAGTTGCGCCTCTTCTTTGACAGGGCACCCTCCTCATTGAGATGGGTTACTCCTCATTGACGGGGGGGCCCTCCTCATTGACGGGGCGGGGTCACTCATCATTGACAGGGGCACTCCTCATTGACAGGGGCACTCCGCATTGACAGGGTCACTCCTCATTGACAGAGGGCACTCCTCATTGACAGAGGGCAGTCCTCATTGACAGGAGGCGCTCCTCATTGACAGGGGCACTCCTCATTGACAGGGGCACTCCTCATTGACAGGGACACTCCTCATTGACGGAGGGCACTCCTTATTGACAGGGGGCTCTCTTCATTGACAGGGGGCACTCCTCATTGGCAAGGGCACTCCTCATTGACAGAGGGCACTCCTAATTGACAGAGGGCCCTCCTCATTGACAGAGGGCACTCCTCATTGACAAGGGACACTCCTCATTGACAGAGGGCACTCCTCATTGACAGAGGGCATTCCTCATTGACAGTGGGCACTCCACATTGACAGAGGGCACTCCTCATTGACAGGTGGCAATTCGCATTGACAGGGGGCACTTCTCATTGACAGAGGGCATTCCTCATTGACGGGAGGGAGGGGCCACTCCTCATTTACAGGGTCACTCCTCATTGACAGAGGGCACTCCTCATTGACAGAGTGCACTCCTCATTGACAGGAGGCGCTCCTCATTGACAGGGGCACTCCTCATTGACAGGGGCACTCCTCATTGACAAGGGGCACTCCTCATTGACAGAGGGCACTCCTCATTTACAGAGGGCAGTCCTCATTGACAGGAGGCGCTCCTCATTGACAGGGGCACTCCTCATTGACAGGGGCACACCTCATTGACAGGGACACTCCTCATTGACAAGGGCACTCCTCATTGACAAGGGGCACTCCTCATTGACAGAGGGCACTCCTAATTGACAGAGGGCCCTCCTCATTGACAGAGGGCACTCCTCATTGACAGTGGACACTCCTCATTGACAGGGGGCACTCTTCATTGACAGCGGGCACTCCTCATTGATAGGGGCCCTCTTCATTGACAGTGGACACTCCTCATCGACTGTGGGCACTCCTCATTGACAGTGGGCACTCTTCATTGACAGGGGGAACTCCTAATTGGCAGGGGTCATGCCACATTGACAGCAGGCACTCCTCATTGAGAGGGGGTACTCCTCATTCAAGGGGCATGCACTCCCAATTTACAGGGTTCACTCCTAATTTACAGGGGTCACGCCTAATTTACAAGGGTTACTGCTCTTTGACAGGGGACACTCCTCTTTGACAGGGGTCACTTCTCATTCGCAGTGGGCACTCCTCTTTGACCGGGGACACTTCTCATTAAAAGAGGGCTCTGCTCATTTACAGGGGGGGGGCGGGGGTGTAGGGGCAATCCTCATTGACTGTGGGCACTCCTCATCGACTTGGGGCACTCTTCAAAGACGGGGGGGGGGGGCGAGGGGCACTCCTCGTTGACAGGGGGCACTCCTCATTGGCAGGGGTCATTAGTCATTGACAAGGGGGGGGGGCACTGCTCATTGATGGGGGGCACTCCTAATTTATAGCGGTCACTCCTCATTGACGGTGGGGCACTACTCATTTACAGGGTCACTCCTCATTGACGGGAGCAGTCCTCATTAAAACGGGGCACTCCTCCTTGACAGGGTCACTCCTCCTTGACAGGGCCCCTCCTCATTAACAGGGACCACTCCTCATTGGCAGAGGGCACTCCTCATTGACAGGGTCACTCCTCAGTGACGGGGGCGGCGCCTCATTGACAGGGAGCAGTCCTCATTGACTGGGAGCACTCCTCATTGACAGACGGCACTCCTCATTGATAGGGTCACTCCTCATTGACCGGGGCACTCCTCATTGACAGGATGCATTGCTCATTGACGGCGAGGCACTCCTCTTTGATGGGGGGCACACCTAATTTGCAGTTGTGGCTCCTCATTGACGGGGGGAGGGGCCACTCCTCATTTACAGGGTCATACCTCATTGACAGAGGGCACTCCTGATTGACAGGGGGCTCTCCTCATTGACAGGGGCACTCCTCATTGATAAGGGGCACTCCTCATTGACAGAGGCACTCCTCATTAACAGAGGGCATTCCTCTTTGACAGAGGGCCCTCCTCATTGACAAGGGGCACTCCTCATTGACAAGGGGCACTCCTCATTGCTGAGGGGCACTCCTCATTGACAGAGACACCATATTAACAGAGGGCATTCCTCTTTGACAGAGGGCACTCCTCATTGTCAAGGGGCACTCCTCTTGGACATGTGGCACTCCTCATTGACAGGGGGCACTCTTCATTGACAGAGGTTACTCCTCATAGATGGGATGGCTATTCCTCATAGACGGCGCGGGGGCACTCCTCATTGAAAGGGGGCACTCCTCCTTGACAGGGTCACTCCTCCTTGACAGGACCACTCCTCATTAACAGGGACCACTCCTCATTGGCAGAGGGCACTCCTCATTGATGAGGGGCCATCGCCTTTGACGGGTCATTTCACATTGACAGCAGACACTCCTCATTGATGCGGGGGCACTCCTCATTGACAAGGGGCACTGCTCATTGACAAGGGGCACTCCTCATTGACAAGGGGCACTCCTCATTGACAGACGGCACTCCTCATTGACAGAGGGCACTCCTCATTGACTGGGGGGCACACCTCATTGACAGAGGGCACCCCTCAATGACAGGGGGCACTCTTCACTGACAGGGGGCACTCCTCATTGACAGTTGCGCCTCTTCTTTGACAGGGCACCCTCCTCATTGAGATGGGTTACTCCTCATTGACGGGGGGGCCCTCCTCATTGACGGGGCGGGGTCACTCATCATTGACAGGGGCACTCCTCATTGACAGGGGCACTCCGCATTGACAGGGTCACTCCTCATTGACAGAGGGCACTCCTCATTGACAGAGGGCAGTCCTCATTGACAGGAGGCGCTCCTCATTGACAGGGGCACTCCTCATTGACAGGGGCACTCCTCATTGACAGGGACACTCCTCATTGACGGAGGGCCCTCCTTATTGACAGGGGGCTCTCTTCATTGACAGGGGGCACTCCTCATTGGCAAGGGCACTCCTCATTGACAGAGGGCACTCCTAATTGACAGAGGGCCCTCCTCATTGACAGAGGGCACTCCTCATTGACAAGGGACACTCCTCATTGACAGAGGGCACTCCTCATTGACAGAGGGCATTCCTCATTGACAGTGGGCACTCCACATTGACAGAGGGCACTCCTCATTGACAGGTGGCAATTCGCATTGACAGGGGGCACTTCTCATTGACAGAGGGCATTCCTCATTGACGGGAGGGAGGGGCCACTCCTCATTTACAGGGTCACTCCTCATTGACAGAGGGCACTCCTCATTGACAGAGTGCACTCCTCATTGACAGGAGGCGCTCCTCATTGACAGGGGCACTCCTCATTGACAGGGGCACTCCTCATTGACAAGGGGCACTCCTCATTGACAGAGGGCACTCCTCATTTACAGAGGGCAGTCCTCATTGACAGGAGGCGCTCCTCATTGACAGGGGCACTCCTCATTGACAGGGGCACACCTCATTGACAGGGACACTCCTCATTGACAAGGGCACTCCTCATTGACAAGGGGCACTCCTCATTGACAGAGGGCACTCCTAATTGACAGAGGGCCCTCCTCATTGACAGAGGGCACTCCTCATTGACAGTGGACACTCCTCATTGACAGGGGGCACTCTTCATTGACAGCGGGCACTCCTCATTGATAGGGGCCCTCTTCATTGACAGTGGACACTCCTCATCGACTGTGGGCACTCCTCATTGACAGTGGGCACTCTTCATTGACAGGGGGAACTCCTAATTGGCAGGGGTCATGCCACATTGACAGCAGGCACTCCTCATTGAGAGGGGGTACTCCTCATTCAAGGGGCATGCACTCCCAATTTACCGGGTTCACTCCTAATTTACAGGGGTCACGCCTAATTTACAAGGGTTACTGCTCTTTGACAGGGGACACTCCTCTTTGACAGGGGTCACTTCTCATTCGCAGTGGGCACTCCTCTTTGACCGGGGACACTTCTCATTAAAAGTGGGCTCTGCTCATTTACAGGGGGGGGGGGCGGGGGTGTAGGGGCAATCCTCATTGACTGTGGGCACTCCTCATCGACTTGGGGCACTCTTCAAAGACGGGGGGGGGGGGCGAGGGGCACTCCTCGTTGACAGGGGGCACTCCTCATTGGCAGGGGTCATTAGTCATTGACAAGGGTGGGGGCACTGCTCATTGATGGGGGGCACTCCTAATTTATAGCGGTCACTCCTCATTGACGGTGGGGCACTACTCATTTACAGGGTCACTCCTCATTGACGGGAGCAGTCCTCATTAAAACGGGGCACTCCTCCTTGACAGGGTCACTCCTCCTTGACAGGGCCCCTCCTCATTAACAGGGACCACTCCTCATTGGCAGAGGGCACTCCTCATTGACAGGGTCACTCCTCAGTGACGGGGGCGGCGCCTCATTGACAGGGAGCAGTCCTCATTGACTGGGAGCACTCCTCATTGACAGACGGCACTCCTCATTGATAGGGTCACTCCTCATTGACCGGGGCACTCCTCATTGACAGGATGCATTGCTCATTGACGGCGAGGCACTCCTCTTTGATGGGGGGCACACCTAATTTGCAGTTGTGGCTCCTCATTGACGGGGGGAGGGGCCACTCCTCATTTACAGGGTCATACCTCATTGACAGAGGGCACTCCTGATTGACAGGGGGCTCTCCTCATTGACAGGGGCACTCCTCATTGATAAGGGGCACTCCTCATTGACAGAGGCACTCCTCATTAACAGAGGGCATTCCTCTTTGACAAAGGGCCCTCCTCATTGACAAGGGGCACTCCTCATTGACAAGGGGCACTCCTCATTGCTGAGGGGCACTCCTCATTGACAGAGACACTCCATATTAACAGAGGGCATTCCTCTTTGACAGAGGGCACTCCTCATTGTCAAGGGGCACTCCTCTTGGACATGTGGCACTCCTCATTGACAGGGGGCACTCTTCATTGACAGAGGTTACTCCTCATAGATGGGATGGCTATTCCTCATAGACGGCGCGGGGGCACTCCTCATTGAAAGGGGGCACTCCTCCTTGACAGGGTCACTCCTCCTTGACAGGACCACTCCTCATTAACAGGGACCACTCCTCATTGGCAGAGGGCACTCCTCATTGATGAGGGGCCATCGCCTTTGACGGGTCATTTCACATTGACAGCAGACACTCCTCATTGATGCGGGGGCACTCCTCATTGACAAGGGGCACTGCTCATTGACAAGGGGCACTCCTCATTGACAAGGGGCACTCCTCATTGACAGACGGCACTCCTCATTGACAGAGGGCACTCCTCATTGACAGGCGGCAATTCGCATTGACAGGGGGCACTTCTCATTGACAGAGGGCATTCCTCACTGACGGGAGGGAGGGGCCACTCCTCATTTACAGGGTCACTCCTCATTGACAGAGGGCACTCCTCATTGACAGAGTGCACTCCTCATTGACAGGAGGCGCTCCTCATTGACAGGGGCACTCCTCATTGACAGGGGCACTCCTCATTGACAGGGTCACTCCTCATTGACAGAGGGCACTCCTCATTGACAGAGGGCAGTCCTCATTGACAGGAGGCGCTCCTCATTGACAGGGGCACTCCTCATTGACAGGGGCACTCCGCATTGACAGGGGCACTCCTCATTGACAGGGGGCATTGCTCATTGACGGGGGGGGGGGGTCACTCCTCCTTGATGTGGGGCCCTCCTAATTTGCAGTGGTGGCGCTTCATTGACGGGGGTGAGGGGTCACTCCTCATTTACGGGGTCACTCCTCATTGACAGAAGGCACTTCTCATTGACAGGGGGCTCTCGTCATTGACGGGTGCACTCCTCATTGACAGGGGCAATCCTCACTGACAAGGGGCACACCTCATTGATAAGGGGCCTTCCTCAGTGACAGAGGGCACTCCTCATTGACAGAGTGCACTCCTCATTAACAGAGGGCATTCCTCATTGACAGAGGGCACACCTCATTGACAGGGGGCATTCCTCATTGACAGGGGGCCATCGTCATTGACGGGGCATTCCACATTGACAGCAGACACTCCTCATTGAGAGGGGGCACTCTTCATTGACAAGGGGCACTCCTCATTGACAGAGGGCACTCCTCATTGACAGAGGGCATTCCTCATTGACAGAGGGCTCTCCTCATTGACTGGGGGGCACACCTCATTGACAGAGGGCACCCCTCAATGACAGGGGGCACTCTTCACTGACAGGGGGCACTCCTCATTGACAGTTGCGCCTCTTCTTTGACAGGGCACCCTCCTCATTGAGATGGGTTACTCCTCATTGACGGGGGGGCCCTCCTCATTGACGGGGCGGGGTCACTCATCATTGACAGGGGCACTCCTCATTGACAGGGGCACTCCGCATTGACAGGGTCACTCCTCATTGACAGAGGGCACTCCTCATTGACAGAGGGCAGTCCTCATTGACAGGAGGCGCTCCTCATTGACAGGGGCACTCCTCATTGACAGGGGCACTCCTCATTGACAGGGACACTCCTCATTGACGGAGGGCACTCCTTATTGACAGGGGGCTCTCTTCATTGACAGGGGGCACTCCTCATTGGCAAGGGCACTCCTCATTGATAAGGGGCACTCCTCATTGACAGAGGGCACTCCTAATTGACAGAGGGCCCTCCTCATTGACAGAGGGCACTCCTCATTGACAGTGGACACTCCTCATTGACAGGTGGCACTCTTCATTGACAGCGGGCACTCCTCATTGATAGGGGCCCTCTTCATTGACAGTGGACACTCCTCATTGACTGTGGGCACTCCTCATTGACAGTGGGCACTCTTCATTGACAGGGGGAACTCCTAATTGGCAGGGGTCATGCCACATTGACAGCAGGCACTCCTCATTGAGAGGGGGTACTCCTCATTCAAGGGGCATGCACTCCCAATTTACAGGGTTCACTCCTAATTTACAGGGGTCACGCCTAATTTACAAGGGTTACTGCTCTTTGACAGGGGACACTCCTCTTTGACAGGGGTCACTTCTCATTCGCAGTGGGCACTCCTCTTTGACCGGGGACACTTCTCATTAAAAGAGGGCTCTGCTCATTTACAGGGGGGGGGGGGGCGGGGTGTAGGGGCAATCCTCATTGACTGTGGGCACTCCTCATCGACTTGGGGCACTCTTCAAAGACGGGGGGGGGGGGGGCGAGGGGCACTCCTCGTTGACAGGGGGCACTCCTCATTGGCAGGGGTCATTAGTCATTGACAAGGGGGGGGCACTGCTCATTGATGGGGGGCACTCCTAATTTACAGCGGTCACTCCTCATTGACGGTGGGGCACTACTCATTTACAGCGTCACTCCTCATTGACGGGGGCAGTCCTCATTAAAACGGGGCACTCCTCCTTGACAGGGTCACTCCTCCTTGACAGGGCCACTCCTCATTAACAGGGACCACTCCTCATTGGCAGAGGGCACTCCTCATTGACAGGGTCACTCCTCAGTGACGGGGGGGCGCCTCATTGACAGGGAGCAGTCCTCATTGACTGGGAGCACTCCTCATTGACAGAGGGCACTCCTCATTGATAGGGTCACTCCTCTTTGACCGGGGCACTCCTCATTGACAGGATGCATTGCTCATTGACGGCGAGGCACTCCTCTTTGATGGGGGGCCCACCTAATTTGCAGATGTGGCTCCTCATTGACGGGGGGAGGGGCCACTCCTCATTTACAGGGTCATACCTCATTGACAGAGGGCACTCCTCATTGACAGGGGGCTCTCCTCATTGACAGGGGCACTCCTCATTGATAAGGGGCACTCCTCATTGACAGAGGCACTCCTGATTAACAGAGGGCATTCCTCTTTGACAGAGGGCACTCCTCATTGTCAAGGGGCACTCCTCTTGGACATGTGGCACTCCTCATTGACAGGGGGCACTCTTCATTGACAGAGGTTACTCCTCATAGATGGGATGGCTATTCCTCATAGACGGCGCGGGGCACTCCTCATTGAAAGGGGGCACTCCTCCTTGACAGGGTCACTCCTCCTTGACAGGGCCACTCCTCATTAACAGGGACCACTCCTCATTGGCAGAGGGCACTCCTCATTGATGAGGGGCCATCGCCTTTGACGGGTCATTTCACATTGATAGCAGACACTCCTCATTGATGCGGGGGCACTCCTCATTGACAAGGGGCACTGCTCATTGACAAGGGGCACTCCTCATTGACAAGGGGCACTCCTCATTGACAGACGGCACTCCTCATTGACAGAGGGCACTCCTCATTGACAGGCGGCAATTCGCATTGACAGGGGGCACTTCTCATTGACAGAGGGCACTCCTCATTGACAGAGGGCAGTCCTCATTGACAGGAGGCGCTCCTCATTGACAGGGGCACTCCTCATTGACAGGGGCACTCCTCATTGACAGGGACACTCCTCATTGACGGAGGGCACTCCTTATTGACAGGGGGCTCTCTTCATTGACAGGGGGCACTCCTCATTGGCAATGACACTCCTCATTGATAAGGGGCACTCCTCATTGACAGAGGGCACTCCTAATTGACAGAGGGCCCTCCTCATTGACAGAGGGCACTCCTCATTGACAGTGGACACTCCTCATTGACAGGGGGCACTCTTCATTGACAGCGGGCACTCCTCATTGATAGGGGCCCTCTTCATTGACAGTGGACACTCCTCATTGACTGTGGGCACTCCTCATTGACAGTGGGCACTCTTCATTGACAGGGGGAACGCCTAATTGGCAGGGGGCATGCCACATTGACAGCAGGCCCTCCTCATTGAGAGGGGGTACTCCTCATTCAAAGGGCATGCACTCCCAATTTACAGGGTTCACTCCTAATTTACAGGGGTCACGCCTAATTTACAAGGGTTACTGCTCTTTGACAGGGGACACTCCTCTTTGACAGGGGTCACTTCTCATTCGCAGTGGGCACTCCTCTTTGACCGGGGACACTTCTCATTAAAAGAGGGCTCTGCTCATTTACAGGGGGGGGGGGGCGGGGGTGTAGGGGCAATCCTCATTGACTGTGGGCACTCCTCATCGACTTGGGGCACTCTTCAAAGACGGGGGGGGGGGGGCGAGGGGCACTCCTCGTTGACAGAGGGCACTCCTCATTGGCAGGGGTCATTAGTCATTGACAAGGGGGGGGGCACTGCTCATTGATGGGGGGCACTCCTAATTTACAGCGGTCACTCCTCATTGACGGTGGGGCACTACTCATTTACAGCGTCACTCCTCATTGACGGGGGCAGTCCTCATTAAAACGGGGCACTCCTCCTTGACAGGGTCACTCCTCCTTGACAGGGCCACTCCTCATTAACAGGGACCACTCCTCATTGGCAGAGGGCACTCCTCATTGACAGGGTCACTCCTCAGTGACGGGGGGGCGCCTCATTGACAGGGAGCAGTCCTCATTGACTGGGAGCACTCCTCATTGACAGAGGGCACTCCTCATTGATAGGGTCACTCCTCATTGACCGGGGCACTCCTCATTGACAGGATGCATTGCTCATTGACGGCGAGGCACTCCTCTTTGATGGGGGGCCCACCTAATTTGCAGATGTGGCTCCTCATTGACGGGGGGAGGGGCCACTCCTCATTTACAGGGTCATACCTCATTGACAGAGGGCACTCCTCATTGACAGGGGGCTCTCCTCATTGACAGGGGCACTCCTCATTGATACGGGGCACTCCTCATTGACAGAGGCACTCCTGATTAACAGAGGGCATTCCTCTTTGACAGAGGGCACTCCTCATTGTCAAGGGGCACTCCTCTTGGACATGTGGCACTCCTCATTGACAGGGGGCACTCTTCATTGACAGAGGTTACTCCTCATAGATGGGATGGCTATTCCTCATAGACGGCGCGGGGGCACTCCTCATTGAAAGGGGGCACTCCTCCTTGACAGGGTCACTCCTCCTTGACAGGGTCACTCCTCATTAACAGGGACCACTCCTCATTGGCAGAGGGCACTCCTCATTGATGAGGGGCCATCGCCTTTGACGGGTCATTTCACATTGACAGCAGACACTCCTCATTGATGCGGGGGCACTCCTCATTGACAAGGGGCACTGCTCATTGACAAGGGGCACTCCTCATTGACAAGGGGCACTCCTCATTGACAGACGGCACTCCTCATTGACAGAGGGAACTCCTCATTGACAGGCGGCAATTCGCATTGACAGGGGGCACTTCTCATTGACAGAGGGCATTCCTCACTGACGGGAGGGAGGGGCCACTCCTCATTTACAGGGTCACTCCTCATTGACAGAGGGCACTCCTCATTGACAGTGGACACTCCTCATTGACAGGGGGCACTCTTCATTGACAGCGGGCACTCCTCATTGATAGGGGCCCTCTTCATTGACAGTGGACACTCCTCATTGACTGTGGGCACTCCTCATTGACAGTGGGCACTCTTCATTGACAGGGGGAACTCCTAATTGGCAGGGGTCATGCCACATTGACAGCAGGCACTCCTCATTGAGAGGGGGTACTCCTCATTCAAGGGGCATGCACTCCCAATTTACAGGGTTCACTCCTAATTTACAGGGGTCACGCCTAATTTACAAGGGTTACTGCTCTTTGACAGGGGACACTCCTCGTTGACAGGGGTCACTTCTCATTCGCAGTGGGCACTCCTCTT
The DNA here is from genome assembly GCF_964213995.1 of Mustelus asterias. Classification (NCBI taxonomy): domain Eukaryota; kingdom Metazoa; phylum Chordata; class Chondrichthyes; order Carcharhiniformes; family Triakidae; genus Mustelus; species Mustelus asterias. Next base: position 1,354,601 of record NW_027590127.1, read on the forward strand.
TGACCGGGGACACTTCTCATTAAAAGAGGGCTCTGCTCATTTACAGGGGGGGGGGGGGGGGCGGGGGTGTAGGGGCAATCCTCATTGACTGTGGGCACTCCTCATCGACTTGGGGCACTCTTCAAAGACGGGGGGGGGGCGAGGGGCACTCCTCGTTGACAGGGGGCACTCCTCATTGGCAGGGGTCATTAGTCATTGACAAGGGGGGGGGGGCACTGCTCATTGATGGGGGGCACTCCTAATTTACAGCGGTCACTCCTCATTGACGGTGGGGCACTACTCATTTACAGCGTCACTCCTCATTGACGGGGGCAGTCCTCATTAAAACGGGGCACTCCTCCTTGACAGGGTCACTCCTCCTTGACAGGGCCACTCCTCATTAACAGGGACCACTCCTCATTGGCAGAGGGCACTCCTCATTGACAGGGTCACTCCTCAGTGACGGGGGGGCGCCTCATTGACAGGGAGCAGTCCTCATTGACTGGGAGCACTCCTCATTGACAGAGGGCACTCCTCATTGATAGGGTCACTCCTCATTGACCGGGGCACTCCTCATTGACAGGATGCATTGCGCATTGACGGCGAGGCACTCCTCTTTGATGGGGGGCCCACCTAATTTGCAGATGTGGCTCTTCATTGACGGGGGGAGGGGCCACTCCTCATTTACAGGGTCATACCTCATTGACAGAGGGCACTCCTCATTGACAGGGGGCTCTCCTCATTGACAGGGGCACTCCTCATTGATAAGGGGCACTCCTCATTGACAGAGGCACTCCTGATTAACAGAGGGCATTCCTCTTTGACAGAGGGCACTCCTCATTGACAAGGGGCACTCCTCATTGACAAGGGGCACTCCTCTTGGACATGTGGCACTCCTCATTGACAGGGGGCACTCTTCATTGACAGAGGTTACTCCTCATAGATGGGATGGCTATTCCTCATAGACGGCGCGGGGGCACTCCTCATTGAAAGGGGGCACTCCTCCTTGACAGGGTCACTCCTCCTTGACAGGGCCACTCCTCATTAACAGGGACCACTCCTCATTGGCAGAGGGCACTCCTCATTGATGAGGGGCCATCGCCTTTGACGGGTCATTTCACATTGATAGCAGACACTCCTCATTGATGCGGGGGCACTCCTCATTGAGAAGGGGCACTGCTCATTGACAAGGGGCACTCCTCATTGACAAGGGGCACTCCTCATTGACAGACGGCACTCCTCATTGACAGAGGGCACTCCTCATTGACAGGCGGCAATTCGCATTGACAGGGGGCACTTCTCATTGACAGAGGGCACTCCTCATTGACAGAGGGCAGTCCTCATTGACAGGAGGCGCTCCTCATTGACAGGGGCACTCCTCATTGACAGGGGCACTCCTCATTGACAGGGACACTCCTCTTTGACGGAGGGCACTCCTTATTGACAGGGGGCTCTCTTCATTGACAGGGGGCACTCCTCATTGGCAATGACACTCCTCATTGATAAGGGGCACTCCTCATTGACAGAGGGCACTCCTAATTGACAGAGGGCCCTCCTCATTGACAGAGGGCACTCCTCATTGACAGTGGACACTCCTCATTGACAGGGGGCACTTTTCATTGACAGCGGGCACTCCTCATTGATAGGGGCCCTCTTCATTGACAGTGGACACTCCTCATTGACTGTGGGCACTCCTCATTGACAGTGGGCACTCTTCATTGACAGGGGGAACGCCTAATTGGCAGGGGGCATGCCACATTGACAGCAGGCACTCCTCATTGAGAGGGGGTACTCCTCATTCAAAGGGCATGCACTCCCAATTTACAGGGTTCACTCCTAATTTACAGGGGTCACGCCTAATTTACAAGGGTTACTGCTCTTTGACAGGGGACACTCCTCTTTGACAGGGGTCACTTCTCATTCGCAGTGGGCACTCCTCTTTGACCGGGGACACTTCTCATTAAAAGAGGGCTCTGCTCATTTACAGGGGGGGGGGCGGGGGTGTAGGGGCAATCCTCATTGACTGTGGGCACTCCTCATCGACTTGGGGCACTCTTCAAAGACGGGGGGGGGGGGCGAGGGGCACTCCTCGTTGACAGAGGGCACTCCTCATTGGCAGGGGTCATTAGTCATTGACAAGGGGGGGGGCACTGCTCATTGATGGGGGGCACTCCTAATTTACAGCGGTCACTCCTCATTGACGGTGGGGCACTACTCATTTACAGCGTCACTCCTCATTGACGGGGGCAGTCCTCATTAAAACGGGGCACTCCTCCTTGACAGGGTCACTCCTCCTTGACAGGGCCACTCCTCATTAACAGGGACCACTCCTCATTGGCAGAGGGCACTCCTCATTGACAGGGTCACTCCTCAGTGACGGGGGGGCGCCTCATTGACAGGGAGCAGTCCTCATTGACTGGGAGCACTCCTCATTGACAGAGGGCACTCCTCATTGATAGGGTCACTCCTCATTGACCGGGGCACTCCTCATTGACAGGATGCATTGCTCATTGACGGCGAGGCACTCCTCTTTGATGGGGGGCCCACCTAATTTGCAGATGTGGCTCCTCATTGACGGGGGGAGGGGCCACTCCTCATTTACAGGGTCATACCTCATTGACAGAGGGCACTCCTCATTGACAGGGGGCTCTCCTCATTGACAGGGGCACTCCTCATTGATACGGGGCACTCCTCATTGACAGAGGCACTCCTGATTAACAGAGGGCATTCCTCTTTGACAGAGGGCACTCCTCATTGTCAAGGGGCACTCCTCTTGGACATGTGGCACTCCTCATTGACAGGGGGCACTCTTCATTGACAGAGGTTACTCCTCATAGATGGGATGGCTATTCCTCATAGACGGCGCGGGGGCACTCCTCATTGAAAGGGGGCACTCCTCCTTGACAGGGTCACTCCTCCTTGACAGGGCCACTCCTCATTAACAGGGACCACTCCTCATTGGCAGAGGGCACTCCTCATTGATGAGGGGCCATCGCCTTTGACGGGTCATTTCACATTGACAGCAGACACTCCTCATTGATGCGGGGGCACTCCTCATTGACAAGGGGCACTGCTCATTGACAAGGGGCACTCCTCATTGACAAGGGGCACTCCTCATTGACAGACGGCACTCCTCATTGACAGAGGGCACTCCTCATTGACAGGCGGCAATTCGCATTGACAGGGGGCACTTCTCATTGACAGAGGGCATTCCTCACTGACGGGAGGGAGGGGCCACTCCTCATTTACAGGGTCACTCCTCATTGACAGAGGGCACTCCTCATTGACAGTGGACACTCCTCATTGACAGGGGGCACTCTTCATTGACAGCGGGCACTCCTCATTGATAGGGGCCCTCTTCATTGACAGTGGACACTCCTCATTGACTGTGGGCACTCCTCATTGACAGTGGGCACTCTTCATTGACAGGGGGAACTCCTAATTGGCAGGGGTCATGCCACATTGACAGCAGGCACTCCTCATTGAGAGGGGGTACTCCTCATTCAAGGGGCATGCACTCCCAATTTACAGGGTTCACTCCTAATTTACAGGGGTCACGCCTAATTTACAAGGGTTACTGCTCTTTGACAGGGGACACTCCTCTTTGACAGGGGTCACTTCTCATTCGCAGTGGGCACTCCTCTTTGACCGGGGACACTTCTCATTAAAAGAGGGCTCTGCTCATTTACAGGGGGGGGGGTGCGGGGGTGTAGGGGCAATCCTCATTGACTGTGGGCACTCCTCATCGACTTGGGGCACTCTTCAAAGACGGGGGGGGGCGAGGGGCACTCCTCGTTGACAGGGGGCACTCCTCATTGGCAGGGGTCATTAGTCATTGACAAGGGGGGGGGGGCACTGCTCATTGATGGGGGGCACTCCTAATTTACAGCGGTCACTCCTCATTGACGGTGGGGCACTACTCATTTACAGCGTCACTCCTCATTGACGGGGGCAGTCCTCATTAAAACGGGGCACTCCTCCTTGACAGGGTCACACCTCCTTGACAGGGCCACTCCTCATTAACAGGGACCACTCATCATTGGCAGAGGGCACTCCTCATTGACAGGGTCACTCCTCAGTGACGGGGGGGCGCCTCATTGACAGGGAGCAGTCCTCATTGACTGGGAGCACTCCTCATTGACAGAGGGCACTCCTCATTGATAGGGTCACTCCTCATTGACCGGGGCACTCCTCATTGACAGGATGCATTGCGCATTGACGGCGAGGCACTCCTCTTTGATGGGGGGCCCACCTAATTTGCAGATGTGGCTCTTCATTGACGGGAGGGAGGGGCCACTCCTCATTTACAGGGTCACTCCTCATTGACAGAGGGCACTCCTCATTGACAGAGTGCACTCCTCATTGACAGGAGGCGCTCCTCATTGACAGGGGCACTCCTCATTGACAGGGGCACTCCTCATTGACAGGGTCACTCCTCATTGACAGAGGGCACTCGTCATTGACAGAGGGCAGTCCTCATTGACAGGAGGCGCTCCTCATTGACAGGGGCACTCCTCATTGACAGGGGCACTCCGCATTGACAGGGGCACTCCTCATTGACAGGGGGCATTGCTCATTGACGGGGGGGGGGGTCACTCCTCCTTGATGTGGGGCCCTCCTAATTTGCAGTGGTGGCGCCTCATTGACGGGGGTGAGGGGTCACTCCTCATTTACGGGGTCACTCCTCATTGACAGAAGGCACTTCTCATTGACAGGGGGCTCTCGTCATTGACGGGTGCACTCCTCATTGACAGGGGCAATCCTCACTGACAAGGGGCACACCTCATTGATAAGGGGCCTTCCTCAGTGACAGAGGGCACTCCTCATTAACAGAGGGCATTCCTCATTGACAGAGTGCACACCTCATTGACAGGGGGCATTCCTCATTGACAGGGGGCCATCGTCATTGACGGGGCATTCCACATTGACAGCAGACACTCCTCATTGAGAGGGGGCACTCTTCATTGACAAGGGGCACTCCTCATTGACAGAGGGCACTCCTCATTGACAGAGGGCATTCCTCATTGACAGAGGGCTCTCCTCATTGACTGGGGGGCACACCTCATTGACAGAGGGCACCCCTCAATGACAGGGGGCACTCTTCACTGACAGGGGGCACTCCTCATTGACAGTTGCGCCTCTTCTTTGACAGGGCACCCTCCTCATTGAGATGGGTTACTCCTCATTGACGGGGGGGCCCTCCTCATTGACGGGGCGGGGTCACTCATCATTGACAGGGGCACTCCTCATTGACAGGGGCACTCCGCATTGACAGGGTCACTCCTCATTGACAGAGGGCACTCCTCATTGACAGAGGGCAGTCCTCATTGACAGGAGGCGCTCCTCATTGACAGGGGCACTCCTCATTGACAGGGGCACTCCTCATTGACAGGGACACTCCTCATTGACGGAGGGCACTCCTTATTGACAGGGGGCTCTCTTCATTGACAGGGGGCACTCCTCATTGGCAAGGGCACTCCTCATTGACAGAGGGCACTCCTAATTGACAGAGGGCCCTCCTCATTGACAGAGGGCACTCCTCATTGACAAGGGACACTCCTCATTGACAGAGGGCACTCCTCATTGACAGAGGGCATTCCTCATTGACAGTGGGCACTCCACATTGACAGAGGGCACTCCTCATTGACAGGTGGCAATTCGCATTGACAGGGGGCACTTCTCATTGACAGAGGGCATTCCTCATTGACGGGAGGGAGGGGCCACTCCTCATTTACAGGGTCACTCCTCATTGACAGAGGGCACTCCTCATTGACAGAGTGCACTCCTCATTGACAGGAGGCGCTCCTCATTGACAGGGGCACTCCTCATTGACAGGGGCACTCCTCATTGACAAGGGGCACTCCTCATTGACAGAGGGCACTCCTCATTTACAGAGGGCAGTCCTCATTGACAGGAGGCGCTCCTCATTGACAGGGGCACTCCTCATTGACAGGGGCACACCTCATTGACAGGGACACTCCTCATTGACAAGGGCACTCCTCATTGACAAGGGGCACTCCTCATTGACAGAGGGCACTCCTAATTGACAGAGGGCCCTCCTCATTGACAGAGGGCACTCCTCATTGACAGTGGACACTCCTCATTGACAGGGGGCACTCTTCATTGACAGCGGGCACTCCTCATTGATAGGGGCCCTCTTCATTGACAGTGGACACTCCTCATCGACTGTGGGCACTCCTCATTGACAGTGGGCACTCTTCATTGACAGGGGGAACTCCTAATTGGCAGGGGTCATGCCACATTGACAGCAGGCACTCCTCATTGAGAGGGGGTACTCCTCATTCAAGGGGCATGCACTCCCAATTTACAGGGTTCACTCCTAATTTACAGGGGTCACGCCTAATTTACAAGGGTTACTGCTCTTTGACAGGGGACACTCCTCTTTGACAGGGGTCACTTCTCATTCGCAGTGGGCACTCCTCTTTGACCGGGGACACTTCTCATTAAAAGAGGGCTCTGCTCATTTACAGGGGGGGGGGGGGCGGGGGTGTAGGGGCAATCCTCATTGACTGTGGGCACTCCTCATCGACTTGGGGCACTCTTCAAAGACGGGGGGGGGCGAGGGGCACTCCTCGTTGACAGGGGGCACTCCTCATTGGCAGGGGTCATTAGTCATTGACAAGGGGGGGGGGCACTGCTCATTGATGGGGGGCACTCCTAATTTATAGCGGTCACTCCTCATTGACGGTGGGGCACTACTCATTTACAGGGTCACTCCTCATTGACGGGAGCAGTCCTCATTAAAACGGGGCACTCCTCCTTGACAGGGTCACTCCTCCTTGACAGGGCCCCTCCTCATTAACAGGGACCACTCCTCATTGGCAGAGGGCACTCCTCATTGACAGGGTCACTCCTCAGTGACGGGGGCGGCGCCTCATTGACAGGGAGCAGTCCTCATTGACTGGGAGCACTCCTCATTGACAGACGGCACTCCTCATTGATAGGGTCACTCCTCATTGACCGGGGCACTCCTCATTGACAGGATGCATTGCTCATTGACGGCGAGGCACTCCTCTTTGATGGGGGGCACACCTAATTTGCAGTTGTGGCTCCTCATTGACGGGGGGAGGGGCCACTCTTCATTTACAGGGTCATACCTCATTGACAGAGGGCACTCCTGATTGACAGGGGGCTCTCCTCATTGACAGGGGCACTCCTCATTGATAAGGGGCACTCCTCATTGACAGAGGCACTCCTGATTAACAGAGGGCATTCCTCTTTGACAGAGGGCCCTCCTCATTGACAAGGGGCACTCCTCATTGACAAGGGGCACTCCTCATTGCTGAGGGGCACTCCTCATTGACAGAGACACTCCATATTAACAGAGGGCATTCCTCTTTGACAGAGGGCACTCCTCATTGTCAAGGGGCACTCCTCTTGGACATGTGGCACTCCTCATTGACAGGGGGCACTCTTCATTGACAGAGGTTACTCCTCATAGATGGGATGGCTATTCCTCATAGACGGCGCGGGGGCACTCCTCATTGAAAGGGGGCACTCCTCCTTGACAGGGTCACTCCTCCTTGACAGGACCACTCCTCATTAACAGGGACCACTCCTCATTGGCAGAGGGCACTCCTCATTGATGAGGGGCCATCGCCTTTGACGGGTCATTTCACATTGACAGCAGACACTCCTCATTGATGCGGGGGCACTCCTCATTGACAAGGGGCACTGCTCATTGAAAGGGGCACTCCTCATTGACAAGGGGCACTCCTCATTGACAGACGGCACTCCTCATTGACAGAGGGCACTCCTCATTGACAGGCGGCAATTCGCATTGACAGGGGGCACTTCTCATTGACAGAGGGCATTCCTCACTGACGGGAGGGAGGGGCCACTCCTCATTTACAGGGTCACTCCTCATTGACAGAGGGCACTCCTCATTGACAGAGTGCACTCCTCATTGACAGGAGGCGCTCCTCATTGACAGGGGCACTCCTCATTGACAGGGGCACTCCTCATTGACAGGGTCACTCCTCATTGACAGAGGGCACTCCTCATTGACAGAGGGCAGTCCTCATTGACAGGAGGCGCTCCTCATTGACAGGGGCACTCCTCATTGACAGGGGCACTCCGCATTGACAGGGGCACTCCTCATTCACAGGGGGCATTGCTCATTGACGGGGGGGGGGGGTCACTCCTCCTTGATGTGGGGCCCTCCTAATTTGCAGTGGTGGCGCCTCATTGACGGGGGTGAGGGGTCACTCCTCATTTACGGGGTCACTCCTCATTGACAGAAGGCACTTCTCATTGACAGGGGGCTCTCGTCATTGACGGGTGCACTCCTCATTGACAGGGGCAATCCTCACTGACAAGGGGCACACCTCATTGATAAGGGGCCTTCCTCAGTGACAGAGGGCACTCCTCATTGACAGAGTGCACTCCTCATTAACAGAGGGCATTCCTCATTGACAGAGGGCACACCTCATTGACAGGGGGCATTCCTCATTGACAGGGGGCCATCGTCATTGACGGGGCATTCCACATTGACAGCAGACACTCCTCATTGAGAGGGGGCACTCTTCATTGACAAGGGGCACTCCTCATTGACTGAGGGCACTCCTCATTGACAGAGGGCATTCCTCATTGACAGAGGGCTCTCCTCATTGACTGGGGGGCACACCTCATTGACAGAGGGCACCCCCCCAATGACAGGGGGCACTCTTCACTGACAGGGGGCACTCCTCATTGACAGTTGCGCCTCTTCTTTGACAGGGCACCCTCCTCATTGAGATGGGTTACTCCTCATTGACGGGGGGGCCCTCCTCATTGACGGGGCGGGGTCACTCATCATTGACAGGGGCACTCCTCATTGACAGGGGCACTCCGCATTGACAGGGTCACTCCTCATTGACAGAGGGCACTCCTCATTGACAGAGGGCAGTCCTCATTGACAGGAGGCGCTCCTCATTGACAGGGGCACTCCTCATTGACAGGGGCACTCCTCATTGACAGGGACACTCCTCATTGACGGAGGGCACTCCTTATTGACAGGGGGCTCTCCTCATTGACAGGGGGCACTCCTCATTGGCAAGGGCACTCCTCATTGATAAGGGGCACTCCTCATTGACAGAGGGCACTCCTAATTGACAGAGGGCCCTCCTCATTGACAGAGGGCACTCCTCATTGACAGTGGACACTCCTCATTGACAGGGGGCACTCTTCATTGACAGCGGGCACTCCTCATTGATAGGGGCCCTCTTCATTGACAGTGGACACTCCTCATTGACTGTGGGCACTCCTCATTGACAGTGGGCACTCTTCATTGACAGGGGGAACTCCTAATTGGCAGGGGTCATGCCACATTGACAGCAGGCACTCCTCATTGAGAGGGGGTACTCCTCATTCAAGGGGCATGCACTCCCAATTTACAGGGTTCACTCCTAATTTACAGGGGTCACGCCTAATTTACAAGGGTTACTGCTCTTTGACAGGGGACACTCCTCTTTGACAGGGGTCACTTCTCATTCGCAGTGGGCACTCCTCTTTGACCGGGGACACTTCTCATTAAAAGAGGGCTCTGCTCATTTACAGGGGGGGGGGGGGCGGGGTGTAGGGGCAATCCTCATTGACTGTGGGCACTCCTCATCGACTTGGGGCACTCTTCAAAGACGGGGGGGGGGGGGGCGAGGGGCACTCCTCGTTGACAGGGGGCACTCCTCATTGGCAGGGGTCATTAGTCATTGACAAGGGGGGGGCACTGCTCATTGATGGGGGGCACTCCTAATTTACAGCGGTCACTCCTCATTGACGGTGGGGCACTACTCATTTACAGCGTCACTCCTCATTGACGGGGGCAGTCCTCATTAAAACGGGGCACTCCTCCTTGACAGGGTCACTCCTCCTTGACAGGGCCACTCCTCATTAACAGGGACCACTCCTCATTGGCAGAGGGCACTCCTCATTGACAGGGTCACTCCTCAGTGACGGGGGGGCGCCTCATTGACAGGGAGCAGTCCTCATTGACTGGGAGCACTCCTCATTGACAGAGGGCACTCCTCATTGATAGGGTCACTCCTCTTTGACCGGGGCACTCCTCATTGACAGGATGCATTGCTCATTGACGGCGAGGCACTCCTCTTTGATGGGGGGCCCACCTAATTTGCAGATGTGGCTCCTCATTGACGGGGGGAGGGGCCACTCCTCATTTACAGGGTCATACCTCATTGACAGAGGGCACTCCTCATTGACAGGGGGCTCTCCTCATTGACAGGGGCACTCCTCATTGATAAGGGGCACTCCTCATTGACAGAGGCACTCCTGATTAACAGAGGGCATTCCTCTTTGACAGAGGGCACTCCTCATTGTCAAGGGGCACTCCTCTTGGACATGTGGCACTCCTCATTGACAGGGGGCACTCTTCATTGACAGAGGTTACTCCTCATAGATGGGATGGCTATTCCTCATAGACGGCGCGGGGGCACTCCTCATTGAAAGGGGGCACTCCTCCTTGACAGGGTCACTCCTCCTTGACAGGGCCACTCCTCATTAACAGGGACCACTCCTCATTGGCAGAGGGCACTCCTCATTGATGAGGGGCCATCGCCTTTGACGGGTCATTTCACATTGATAGCAGACACTCCTCATTGATGCGGGGGCACTCCTCATTGACAAGGGGCACTGCTCATTGACAAGGGGCACTCCTCATTGACAAGGGGCACTCCTCATTGACAGACGGCACTCCTCATTGACAGAGGGCACTCCTCATTGACAGGCGGCAATTCGCATTGACAGGGGGCACTTCTCATTGACAGAGGGCACTCCTCATTGACAGAGGGCAGTCCTCATTGACAGGAGGCGCTCCTCATTGACAGGGGCACTCCTCATTGACAGGGGCACTCCTCATTGACAGGGACACTCCTCATTGACGGAGGGCACTCCTTATTGACAGGGGGCTCTCTTCATTGACAGGGGGCACTCCTCATTGGCAATGACACTCCTCATTGATAAGGGGCACTCCTCATTGACAGAGGGCACTCCTAATTGACAGAGGGCCCTCCTCATTGACAGAGGGCACTCCTCATTGACAGTGGACACTCCTCATTGACAGGGGGCACTCTTCATTGACAGCGGGCACTCCTCATTGATAGGGGCCCTCTTCATTGACAGTGGACACTCCTCATTGACTGTGGGCACTCCTCATTGACAGTGGGCACTCTTCATTGTCAGGGGGAACGCCTAATTGGCAGGGAGCATGCCACATTGACAGCAGGCACTCCTCATTGAGAGGGGGTACTCCTCATTCAAAGGGCATGCACTCCCAATTTACAGGGTTCACTCCTAATTTACAGGGGTCACGCCTAATTTACAAGGGTTACTGCTCTTTGACAGGGGACACTCCTCTTTGACAGGGGTCACTTCTCATTCGCAGTGGGCACTCCTCTTTGACCGGGGACACTTCTCATTAAAAGAGGGCTCTGCTCATTTACAGGGGGGGGGGGGGGCGGGGGTGTAGGGGCAATCCTCATTGACTGTGGGCACTCCTCATCGACTTGGGGCACTCTTCAAAGACGGGGGGGGGGGGGGCGAGGGGCACTCCTCGTTGACAGAGGGCACTCCTCATTGGCAGGGGTCATTAGTCATTGACAAGGGGGGGGGCACTGCTCATTGATGGGGGGCACTCCTAATTTACAGCGGTCACTCCTCATTGACGGTGGGGCACTACTCATTTACAGCGTCACTCCTCATTGACGGGGGCAGTCCTCATTAAAACGGGGCACTCCTCCTTGACAGGGTCACTCCTCCTTGACAGGGCCACTCCTCATTAACAGGGACCACTCCTCATTGGCAGAGGGCACTCCTCATTGACAGGGTCACTCCTCAGTGACGGGGGGGCGCCTCATTGACAGGGAGCAGTCCTCATTGACTGGGAGCACTCCTCATTGACAGAGGGCACTCCTCATTGATAGGGTCACTCCTCATTGACCGGGGCACTCCTCATTGACAGGATGCATTGCTCATTGACGGCGAGGCACTCCTCTTTGATGGGGGGCCCACCTAATTTGCAGATGTGGCTCCTCATTGACGGGGGGAGGGGCCACTCCTCATTTACAGGGTCATACCTCATTGACAGAGGGCACTCCTCATTGACAGGGGGCTCTCCTCATTGACAGGGGCACTCCTCATTGATACGGGGCACTCCTCATTGACAGAGGCACTCCTGATTAACAGAGGGCATTCCTCTTTGACAGAGGGCACTCCTCATTGTCAAGGGGCACTCCTCTTGGACATGTGGCACTCCTCATTGACAGGGGGCACTCTTCATTGACAGAGGTTACTCCTCATAGATGGGATGGCTATTCCTCATAGACGGCGCGGGGGCACTCCTCATTGAAAGGGGGCACTCCTCCTTGACAGGGTCACTCCTCCTTGACAGGGCCACTCCTCATTAACAGGGACCACTCCTCATTGGCAGAGGGCACTCCTCATTGATGAGGGGCCATCGCCTTTGACGGGTCATTTCACATTGACAGCAGACACTCCTCATTGATGCGGGGGCACTCCTCATTGACAAGGGGCACTGCTCATTGACAAGGGGCACTCCTCATTGACAAGGGGCACTCCTCATTGACAGACGGCACTCCTCATTGACAGAGGGCACTCCTCATTGACAGGCGGCAATTCGCATTGACAGGGGGCACTTCTCATTGACAGAGGGCATTCCTCACTGACGGGAGGGAGGGGCCACTCCTCATTTACAGGGTCACTCCTCATTGACAGAGGGCACTCCTCATTGACAGTGGACACTCCTCATTGACAGGGGGCACTCTTCATTGACAGCGGGCACTCCTCATTGATAGGGGCCCTCTTCATTGACAGTGGACACTCCTCATTGACTGTGGGCACTCCTCATTGACAGTGGGCACTCTTCATTGACAGGGGGAACTCCTAATTGGCAGGGGTCATGCCACATTGACAGCAGGCACTCCTCATTGAGAGGGGGTACTCCTCATTCAAGGGGCATGCACTCCCAATTTACAGTGTTCACTCCTAATTTACAGGGGTCACGCCTAATTTACAAGGGTTACTGCTCTTTGACAGGGGACACTCCTCGTTGACAGGGGTCACTTCTCATTCGCAGTGGGCACTCCTCTTTGACCGGGGACACTTCTCATTAAAAGAGGGCTCTGCTCATTTACAGGGGGGGGGGGGGGGCGGGGGTGTAGGGGCAATCCTCATTGACTGTGGGCACTCCTCATCGACTTGGGGCACTCTTCAAAGACGGGGGGGGGCGAGGGGCACTCCTCGTTGACAGGGGGCACTCCTCATTGGCAGGGGTCATTAGTCATTGACAAGGGGGGGGGGGGGCACTTCTCATTGATGGGGGGCACTCCTAATTTACAGCGGTCACTCCTCATTGACGGTGGGGCACTACTCATTTACAGCGTCACTCCTCATTGACGGGGGCAGTCCTCATTAAAACGGGGCACTCCTCCTTGACAGGGTCACTCCTCCTTGACAGGGCCACTCCTCATTAACAGGGACCACTCCTCATTGGCAGAGGGCACTCCTCATTGACAGGGTCACTCCTCAGTGACGGGGGGGCGCCTCATTGACAGGGAGCAGTCCTCATTGGCTGGGAGCACTCCTCATTGACAGAGGGCACTCCTCATTGATAGGGTCACTCCTCATTGACCGGGGCACTCCTCATTGACAGGATGCATTGCGCATTGACGGCGAGGCACTCCTCTTTGATGGGGGGCCCACCTAATTTGCAGATGTGGCTCTTCATTGACGGGGGGAGGGGCCACTCCTCATTTACAGGGTCATACCTCATTGACAGAGGGCACTCCTGATTGACAGGGGGCTCTCCTCATTGACAGGGGCACTCCTCATTGATAAGGGGCACTCCTCATTGACAGAGGCACTCCTCATTAACAGAGGGCATTCCTCTTTGACAGAGGGCCCTCCTCATTGACAAGGGGCACTCCTCATTGACAAGGGGCACTCCTCATTGCTGAGGGGCACTCCTCATTGACAGAGACACTCCATATTAACAGAGGGCATTCCTCTTTGACAGAGGGCACTCCTCATTGTCAAGGGGCACTCCTCTTGGACATGTGGCACTCCTCATTGACAGGGGGCACTCTTCATTGACAGAGGTTACTCCTCATAGATGGGATGGCTATTCCTCATAGACGGCGCGGGGGCACTCCTCATTGAAAGGGGGCACTCCTCCTTGACAGGGTCACTCCTCCTTGACAGGACCACTCCTCATTAACAGGGACCACTCCTCATTGGCAGAGGGCACTCCTCATTGATGAGGGGCCATCGCCTTTGACGGGTCATTTCACATTGACAGCAGACACTCCTCATTGATGCGGGGGCACTCCTCATTGACAAGGGGCACTGCTCATTGACAAGGGGCACTCCTCATTGACAAGGGGCACTCCTCATTGACAGACGGCACTCCTCATTGACAGAGGGCACTCCTCATTGACAGGCGGCAATTCGCATTGACAGGGGGCACTTCTCATTGACAGAGGGCATTCCTCACTGACGGGAGGGAGGGGCCACTCCTCATTTACAGGGTCACTCCTCATTGACAGAGGGCACTCCTCATTGACAGAGTGCACTCCTCATTGACAGGAGGCGCTCCTCATTGACAGGGGCACTCCTCATTGACAGGGGCACTCCTCATTGACAGGGTCACTCCTCATTGACAGAGGGCACTCCTCATTGACAGAGGGCAGTCCTCATTGACAGGAGGCGCTCCTCATTGACAGGGGCACTCCTCATTGACAGGGGCACTCCGCATTGACAGGGGCACTCCTCATTGACAGGGGGCATTGCTCATTGACGGGGGGGGGGGGGTCACTCCTCCTTGATGTGGGGCCCTCCTAATTTGCAGTGGTGGCGCCTCATTGACGGGGGTGAGGGGTCACTCCTCATTTACGGGGTCACTCCTCATTGACAGAAGGCACTTCTCATTGACAGGGGGCTCTCGTCATTGACGGGTGCACTCCTCATTGACAGGGGCAATCCTCACTGACAAGGGGCACACCTCATTGATAAGGGGCCTTCCTCAGTGACAGAGGGCACTCCTCATTGACAGAGTGCACTCCTCATTAACAGAGGGCATTCCTCATTGACAGAGGGCACACCTCATTGACAGGGGGCATTCCTCATTGACAGGGGGCCATCGTCATTGACGGGGCATTCCACATTGACAGCAGACACTCCTCATTGAGAGGGGGCACTCTTCATTGACAAGGGGCACTCCTCATTGACAGAGGGCACTCCTCATTGACAGAGGGCATTCCTCATTGACAGAGGGCTCTCCTCATTGACTGGGGGGCACACCTCATTGACAGAGGGCACCCCCCAATGACAGGGGGCACTCTTCACTGACAGGGGGCACTCCTCATTGACAGTTGCGCCTCTTCTTTGACAGGGCACCCTCCTCATTGAGATGGGTTACTCCTCATTGACGGGGGGGCCCTCCTCATTGACGGGGCGGGGTCACTCATCATTGACAGGGGCACTCCTCATTGACAGGGGCACTCCGCATTGACAGGGTCACTCCTCATTGACAGAGGGCACTCCTCATTGACAGAGGGCAGTCCTCATTGACAGGAGGCGCTCCTCATTGACAGGGGCACTCCTCATTGACAGGGGCACTCCTCATTGACAGGGACACTCCTCATTGACGGAGGGCACTCCTTATTGACAGGGGGCTCTCTTCATTGACAGGGGGCACTCCTCATTGGCAAGGGCACTCCTCATTGATAAGGGGCACTCCTCATTGACAGAGGGCACTCCTAATTGACAGAGGGCCCTCCTCATTGACAGAGGGCACTCCTCATTGACAGTGGACACTCCTCATTGACAGGGGGCACTTTTCATTGACAGCGGGCACTCCTCATTGATAGGGGCCCTCTTCATTGACAGTGGACACTCCTCATTGACTGTGGGCACTCCTCATTGACAGTGGGCACTCTTCATTGACAGGGGGAACTCCTAATTGGCAGGGGTCATGCCACATTGACAGCAGGCACTCCTCATTGAGAGGGGGTACTCCTCATTCAAGGGGCATGCACTCCCAATTTACAGGGTTCACTCCTAATTTACAGGGGTCACGCCTAATTTACAAGGGTTACTGCTCTTTGACAGGGGACACTCCTCTTTGACAGGGGTCACTTCTCATTCGCAGTGGGCACTCCTCTTTGACCGGGGACACTTCTCATTAAAAGAGGGCTCTGCTCATTTACAGGGGGGGGGGGCCGGGGTGTAGGGGCAATCCTCATTGACTGTGGGCACTCCTCATCGACTTGGGGCACTCTTCAAAGACGGGGGGGGGGGGGGGCGAGGGGCACTCCTCGTTGACAGGGGGCACTCCTCATTGGCAGGGGTCATTAGTCATTGACAAGGGGGGGGCACTGCTCATTGATGGGGGGCACTCCTAATTTACAGCGGTCACTCCTCATTGACGGTGGGGCACTACTCATTTACAGCGTCACTCCTCATTGACGGGGGCAGTCCTCATTAAAACGGGGCACTCCTCCTTGACAGGGTCACTCCTCCTTGACAGGGCCACTCCTCATTAACAGGGACCACTCCTCATTGGCAGAGGGCACTCCTCATTGACAGGGTCACTCCTCAGTGACGGGGGGGCGCCTCATTGACAGGGAGCAGTCCTCATTGACTGGGAGCACTCCTCATTGACAGAGGGCACTCCTCATTGATAGGGTCACTCCTCTTTGACCGGGGCACTCCTCATTGACAGGATGCATTGCTCATTGACGGCGAGGCACTCCTCTTTGATGGGGGGCCCACCTAATTTGCAGATGTGGCTCCTCATTGACGGGGGGAGGGGCCACTCCTCATTTACAGGGTCATACCTCATTGACAGAGGGCACTCCTCATTGACAGGGGGCTCTCCTCATTGACAGGGGCACTCCTCATTGATAAGGGGCACTCCTCATTGACAGAGGCACTCCTGATTAACAGAGGGCATTCCTCTTTGACAGAGGGCACTCCTCATTGTCAAGGGGCACTCCTCTTGGACATGTGGCACTCCTCATTGACAGGGGGCACTCTTCATTGACAGAGGTTACTCCTCATAGATGGGATGGCTATTCCTCATAGACGGCGCGGGGGCACTCCTCATTGAAAGGGGGCACTCCTCCTTGACAGGGTCACTCCTCCTTGACAGGGCCACTCCTCATTAACAGGGACCCCTCCTCATTGGCAGAGGGCACTCCTCATTGATGAGGGGCCATCGCCTTTGACGGGTCATTTCACATTGATAGCAGACACTCCTCATTGATGCGGGGGCACTCCTCATTGACAAGGGGCACTGCTCATTGACAAGGGGCACTCCTCATTGACAAGGGGCACTCCTCATTGACAGACGGCACTCCTCATTGACAGAGGGCACTCCTCATTGACAGGCGGCAATTCGCATTGACAGGGGGCACTTCTCATTGACAGAGGGCACTCCTCATTGACAGAGGGCAGTCCTCATTGACAGGAGGCGCTCCTCATTGACAGGGGCACTCCTCATTGACAGGGGCACTCCTCATTGACAGGGACACTCCTCATTGACGGAGGGCACTCCTTATTGACAGGGGGCTCTCTTCATTGACAGGGGGCACTCCTCATTGGCAATGACACTCCTCATTGATAAGGGGCACTCCTCATTGACAGAGGGCACTCCTAATTGACAGAGGGCCCTCCTCATTGACAGAGGGCACTCCTCATTGACAGTGGACACTCCTCATTGACAGGGGGCACTCTTCATTGACAGCGGGCACTCCTCATTGATAGGGGCCCTCTTCATTGACAGTGGACACTCCTCATTGACTGTGGGCACTCCTCATTGACAGTGGGCACTCTTCATTGACAGGGGGAACGCCTAATTGGCAGGGGGCATGCCACATTGACAGCAGGCACTCCTCATTGAGAGGGGGTACTCCTCATTCAAAGGGCATGCACTCCCAATTTACAGGGTTCACTCCTAATTTACAGGGGTCACGCCTAATTTACAAGGGTTACTGCTCTTTGACAGGGGACACTCCTCTTTGACAGGGGTCACTTCTCATTCGCAGTGGGCACTCCTCTTTGACCGGGGACACTTCTCATTAAAAGAGGGCTCTGCTCATTTACAGGGGGGGGGGGGCGGGGGTGTAGGGGCAATCCTCATTGACTGTGGGCACTCCTCATCGACTTGGGGCACTCTTCAAAGACGGGGGGGGGGCGAGGGGCACTCCTCGTTGACAGAGGGCACTCCTCATTGGCAGGGGTCATTAGTCATTGACAAGGGGGGGGGCACTGCTCATTGATGGGGGGCACTCCTAATTTACAGCGGTCACTCCTCATTGACGGTGGGGCACTACTCATTTACAGCGTCACTCCTCATTGACGGGGGCAGTCCTCATTAAAACGGGGCACTCCTCCTTGACAGGGTCACTCCTCCTTGACAGGGCCACTCCTCATTAACAGGGACCACTCCTCATTGGCAGAGGGCACTCCTCATTGACAGGGTCACTCCTCAGTGACGGGGGGGCGCCTCATTGACAGGGAGCAGTCCTCATTGACTGGGAGCACTCCTCATTGACAGAGGGCACTCCTCATTGATAGGGTCACTCCTCATTGACCGGGGCACTCCTCATTGACAGGATGCATTGCTCATTGACGGCGAGGCACTCCTCTTTGATGGGGGGCCCACCTAATTTGCAGATGTGGCTCTTCATTGACGGGGGGAGGGGCCACTCCTCATTTACAGGGTCATACCTCATTGACAGAGGGCACTCCTCATTGACAGGGGGCTCTCCTCATTGACAGGGGCACTCCTCATTGATAAGGGGCACTCCTCATTGACAGAGGCACTCCTCATTAACAGAGGGCATTCCTCTTTGACAGAGGGCACTCCTCATTGACAAGGGGCACTCCTCATTGACAAGGGGCACTCCTCATTGCTGAGGGGCACTCCTCATTGACAGAGGCACTCCATATTAACAGAGGGCATTCCTCTTTGACAGAGGGCACTCCTCATTGTCAAGGGGCACTCCTCTTGGACATGTGGCACTCCTCATTGACAGGGGGCACTCCTCCTTGACAGGGCCACTCCTCATTAACAGGGACCACTCCTCATTGGCAGAGGGCACTCCTCATTGACAGGGTCACTCCTCAGTGACGGGGGGGCGCCTCATTGACAGGGAGCAGTCCTCATTGACTGGGAGCACTCCTCATTGACAGAGGGCACTCCTCATTGATAGGGTCACTCCTCTTTGACCGGGGCACTCCTCATTGACAGGATGCATTGCTCATTGACGGCGAGGCACTCCTCTTTGATGGGGGGCCCACCTAATTTGCAGATGTGGCTCCTCATTGACGGGGGGAGGGGCCACTCCTCATTTACAGGGTCATACCTCATTGACAGAGGGCACTCCTCATTGACAGGGGGCTCTCCTCATTGACAGGGGCACTCCTCATTGATAAGGGGCACTCCTCATTGACAGAGGCACTCCTGATTAACAGAGGGCATTCCTCTTTGACAGAGGGCACTCCTCATTGTCAAGGGGCACTCCTCTTGGACATGTGGCACTCCTCATTGACAGGGGGCACTCTTCATTGACAGAGGTTACTCCTCATAGATGGGATGGCTATTCCTCATAGACGGCGCGGGGGCACTCCTCATTGAAAGGGGGCACTCCTCCTTGACAGGGTCACTCCTCCTTGACAGGGCCACTCCTCATTAACAGGGACCCCTCCTCATTGGCAGAGGGCACTCCTCATTGATGAGGGGCCATCGCCTTTGACGGGTCATTTCACATTGATAGCAGACACTCCTCATTGATGCGGGGGCACTCCTCATTGACAAGGGGCACTGCTCATTGACAAGGGGCACTCCTCATTGACAAGGGGCACTCCTCATTGACAGACGGCACTCCTCATTGACAGAGGGCACTCCTCATTGACAGGCGGCAATTCGCATTGACAGGGGGCACTTCTCATTGACAGAGGGCACTCCTCATTGACAGAGGGCAGTCCTCATTGACAGGAGGCGCTCCTCATTGACAGGGGCACTCCTCATTGACAGGGGCACTCCTCATTGACAGGGACACTCCTCATTGACGGAGGGCACTCCTTATTGACAGGGGGCTCTCTTCATTGACAGGGGGCACTCCTCATTGGCAATGACACTCCTCATTGATAAGGGGCACTCCTCATTGACAGAGGGCACTCCTAATTGACAGAGGGCCCTCCTCATTGACAGAGGGCACTCCTCATTGACAGTGGACACTCCTCATTGACAGGGGGCACTCTTCATTGACAGCGGGCACTCCTCATTGATAGGGGCCCTCTTCATTGACAGTGGACACTCCTCATTGACTGTGGGCACTCCTCATTGACAGTGGGCACTCTTCATTGACAGGGGGAACGCCTAATTGGCAGGGGGCATGCCACATTGACAGCAGGCACTCCTCATTGAGAGGGGGTACTCCTCATTCAAAGGGCATGCACTCCCAATTTACAGGGTTCACTCCTAATTTACAGGGGTCACGCCTAATTTACAAGGGTTACTGCTCTTTGACAGGGGACACTCCTCTTTGACAGGGGTCACTTCTCATTCGCAGTGGGCACTCCTCTTTGACCGGGGACACTTCTCATTAAAAGAGGGCTCTGCTCATTTACAGGGGGGGGGGGGGGCGGGGGTGTAGGGGCAATCCTCATTGACTGTGGGCACTCCTCATCGACTTGGGGCACTCTTCAAAGACGGGGGGGGGGCGAGGGGCACTCCTCGTTGACAGAGGGCACTCCTCATTGGCAGGGGTCATTAGTCATTGACAAGGGGGGGGGCACTGCTCATTGATGGGGGGCACTCCTAATTTACAGCGGTCACTCCTCATTGACGGTGGGGCACTACTCATTTACAGCGTCACTCCTCATTGACGGGGGCAGTCCTCATTAAAACGGGGCACTCCTCCTTGACAGGGTCACTCCTCCTTGACAGGGCCACTCC
Organism: Mustelus asterias; assembly: GCF_964213995.1. NCBI lineage: Eukaryota > Metazoa > Chordata > Chondrichthyes > Carcharhiniformes > Triakidae > Mustelus > Mustelus asterias. Next base: position 1,375,572 of record NW_027590127.1, read on the forward strand.
TCATTAACAGGGACCACTCCTCATTGGCAGAGGGCACTCCTCATTGACAGGGTCACTCCTCAGTGACGGGGGGGCGCCTCATTGACAGGGAGCAGTCCTCATTGACTGGGAGCACTCCTCATTGACAGAGGGCACTCCTCATTGATAGGGTCACTCCTCATTGACCGGGGCACTCCTCATTGACAGGATGCATTGCTCATTGACGGCGAGGCACTCCTCTTTGATGGGGGGCCCACCTAATTTGCAGATGTGGCTCTTCATTGACGGGGGGAGGGGCCACTCCTCATTTACAGGGTCATACCTCATTGACAGAGGGCACTCCTCATTGACAGGGGGCTCTCCTCATTGACAGGGGCACTCCTCATTGATAAGGGGCACTCCTCATTGACAGAGGCACTCCTCATTAACAGAGGGCATTCCTCTTTGACAGAGGGCACTCCTCATTGACAAGGGGCACTCCTCATTGACAAGGGGCACTCCTCATTGCTGAGGGGCACTCCTCATTGACAGAGGCACTCCATATTAACAGAGGGCATTCCTCTTTGACAGAGGGCACTCCTCATTGTCAAGGGGCACTCCTCTTGGACATGTGGCACTCCTCATTGACAGGGGGCACTCTTCATTGACAGAGGTTACTCCTCATAGATGGGATGGCTATTCCTCATAGACGGCGCGGGGGCACTCCTCATTGAAAGGGGGCACTCCTCCTTGACAGGGTCACTCCTCCTTGACAGGGCCACTCCTCATTAACAGGGACCACTCCTCATTGGCAGAGAGCACTCCTCATTGATGAGGGGCCATCGCCTTTGACGGGTCATTTCACATTGACAGCAGACACTCCTCATTGATGCGGGGGCACTCCTCATTGACAAGGGGCACTGCTCATTGACAAGGGGCACTCGTCATTGACAAGGGGCACTCCTCATTGACAGACGGCACTCCTCATTGACAGAGGGCACTCCTCATTGACAGGCGGCAATTCGCATTGACAGGGGGCACTTCTCATTGACAGAGGGCATTCCTCACTGACGGGAGGGAGGGGCCACTCCTCATTTACAGGGTCACTCCTCATTGACAGAGGGCACTCCTCATTGACAGAGTGCACTCCTCATTGACAGGAGGCGCTCCTCATTGACAGGGGCACTCCTCATTGACAGGGGCACTCCTCATTGACAGGGTCACTCCTCATTGACAGAGGGCCCTCCACATTGACAGAGGGCAGTCCTCATTGACAGGAGGCGCTCCTCATTGACAGGGGCACTCCTCATTGACAGGGGGCATTGCTCATTGACGGGGGGGGCGGGGGGTCACTCCTCCTTGATGTGGGTCCCTCCTAATTTGCAGTGGTGGCGCCTCATTGACGGGGGTGAGGGGTCACTCCTCATTTACGGGGTCACTCCTCATTGACAGAAGGCACTTCTCATTGACAGGGGGCTCTCGTCATTGACGGGTGCACTCCTCATTGACAGGGGCAATCCTCACTGACAAGGGGCACACCTCATTGATAAGGGGCCTTCCTCAGTGACAGAGGGCACTCCTCATTGACAGAGTGCACTCCTCATTAACAGAGGGCATTCCTCATTGACAGAGGGCACACCTCATTGACAGGGGGCATTCCTCATTGACAGGGGGCCATCGTCATTGACGGGGCATTCCACATTGACAGCAGACAATCCTCATTGAGAGGGGGAACTCTTCATTGACAAGGGGCACTCCTCATTGACAGAGGGCACTCCTCATTGACAGAGGGCATTCCTCATTGACAGAGGGCTCTCCTCATTGACTGGGGGGCACACCTCATTGACAGAGGGCACCCCTCAATGACAGGGGGCACTCTTCACTGACAGAGGGCACTCCTCATTGACAGTTGCGCCTCTTCTTTGACAGGGCACCCTCCTCATTGAGATGGGTTACTCCTCATTGACGGGGGGGCCCTCCTCATTGACGGGGCGGGGTCACTCATCATTGACAGGGGCACTCCTCATTGACAGGGGCACTCCGCATTGACAGGGTCACTCCTCATTGACAGAGGGCACTCCTCATTGACAGAGGGCAGTCCTCATTGACAGGAGGCGCTCCTCATTGACAGGGGCACTCCTCATTGACAGGGGCACTCCTCATTGACAGGGACACTCCTCATTGACGGAGGGCACTCCTTATTGACAGGGGGCTCTCTTCATTGACAGGGGGCACTCCTCATTGGCAAGGGCACTCCTCATTGATAAGGGGCACTCCTCATTGACAGACGGCACTCCTAATTGACAGAGGGCCCTCCTCATTGACAGAGGGCACTCCTCATTGACAGTGGACACTCCTCATTGACAGGGGGCACTCTTCATTGACAGCGGGCACTCCTCATTGATAGGGGCCCTCTTCATTGACAGTGGACACTCCTCATTGACTGTGGGCACTCCTCATTGACAGTGGGCACTCTTCATTGACAGGGGGAACTCCTAATTGGCAGGGGTCATGCCACATTGACAGCAGGCACTCCTCATTGAGAGGGGGTACTCCTCATTCAAGGGGCATGCACTCCCAATTTACAGGGTTCACTCCTAATTTACAGGGGTCACGCCTAATTTACAAGGGTTACTGCTCTTTGACAGGGGACACTCCTCTTTGACCGGGGACACTTCTCATTAAAAGAGGGCTCTGCTCATTTACAGGGGGGGGGGGGGGCGGGGTGTAGGGGCAATCCTCATTGACTGTGGGCACTCCTCATCGACTTGGGGCACTCTTCAAAGACGGGGGGGGGGCGAGGGGCACTCCTCGTTGACAGGGGCACTCCTCATTGGCGGGGGTCATTAGTCATTGACAAGGGGGGGGGGCACTGCTCATTGATGGGGGGCACTCCTAATTTACAGCGGTCACTCCTCATTGACGGTGGGGCACTACTCATTTACAGCGTCACTCCTCATTGACGGGGGCAGTCCTCATTAAAACGGGGCACTCCTCCTTGACAGGGTCACTCCTCCTTGACAGGGCCACTCCTCATTAACAGGGACCACTCCTCATTGGCAGAGGGCACTCCTCATTGACAGGGTCACTCCTCAGTGACGGGGGGGCGCCTCATTGACAGGGAGCAGTCCTCATTGACTGGGAGCACTCCTCATTGACAGAGGGCACTCCTCATTGATAGGGTCACTCCTCATTGACCGGGGCACTCCTCATTGACAGGATGCATTGCTCATTGACGGCGAGGCACTCCTCTTTGATGGGGGGCCCACCTAATTTGCAGATGTGGCTCCTCATTGACGGGGGGAGGGGCCACTCCTCATTTACAGGGTCATACCTCATTGACAGAGGGCACTCCTCATTGACAGGGGGCTCTCCTCATTGACAGGGGCACTCCTCATTGATAAGGGGCACTCCTCATTGACAGAGGCACTCCTGATTAACAGAGGGCATTCCTCTTTGACAGAGGGCACTCCTCATTGTCAAGGGGCACTCCTCTTGGACATGTGGCACTCCTCATTGACAGGGGGCACTCTTCATTGACAGAGGTTACTCCTCATAGATGGGATGGCTATTCCTCATAGACGGCGCGGGGGCACTCCTCATTGAAAGGGGGCACTCCTCCTTGACAGGGTCACTCCTCCTTGACAGGGCCACTCCTCATTAACAGGGACCACTCCTCATTGGCAGAGGGCACTCCTCATTGATGAGGGGCCATCGCCTTTGACGGGTCATTTCACATTGATAGCAGACACTCCTCATTGATGCGGGGGCACTCCTCATTGACAAGGGGCACTGCTCATTGACAAGGGGCACTCCTCATTGACAAGGGGCACTCCTCATTGACAGACGGCACTCCTCATTGACAGAGGGCACTCCTCATTGACAGGCGGCAATTCGCATTGACAGGGGGCACTTCTCATTGACAGAGGGCACTCCTCATTGACAGAGGGCAGTCCTCATTGACAGGAGGCGCTCCTCATTGACAGGGGCACTCCTCATTGACAGGGGCACTCCTCATTGACAGGGACACTCCTCATTGACGGAGGGCACTCCTTATTGACAGGGGGCTCTCTTCATTGACAGGGGGCACTCCTCATTGGCAAGGACACTCCTCATTGATAAGGGGCACTCCTCATTGACAGAGGGCACTCCTAATTGACAGAGGGCCCTCCTCATTGACAGAGGGCACTCCTCATTGACAGTGGACACTCCTCATTGACAGGGGGCACTCTTCATTGACAGCGGGCACTCCTCATTGATAGGGGCCCTCTTCATTGACAGTGGACACTCCTCATTGACTGTGGGCACTCCTCATTGACAGTGGGCACTCTTCATTGACAGGGGGAACGCCTAATTGGCAGGGGGCATGCCACATTGACAGCAGGCACTCCTCATTGAGAGGGGGTACTCCTCATTCAAAGGGCATGCACTCCCAATTTACAGGGTTCACTCCTAATTTACAGGGGTCACGCCTAATTTACAAGGGTTACTGCTCTTTGACAGGGGACACTCCTCTTTGACAGGGGTCACTTCTCATTCGCAGTGGGCACTCCTCTTTGACCGGGACACTTCTCATTAAAAGAGGGCTCTGCTCATTTACAGGGGCGGGGGGGGGGCGGGGGTGTAGGGGCAATCCTCATTGACTGTGGGCACTCCTCATCGACTTGGGGCACTCTTCAAAGACGGGGGGGGGGGCGAGGGGTACTCCTCGTTGACAGGGGGCACTCCTCATTGGCAGGGGTCATTAGTCATTGACAAGGGGGGGGGGGGGCACTGCTCATTGATGGGGGGCACTCCTAATTTACAGCGGTCACTCCTCATTGACGGTGGGGCACTACTCATTTACAGCGTCACTCCTCATTGACGGGGGCAGTCCTCATTAAAACGGGGCACTCCTCCTTGACAGGGTCACTCCTCCTTGACAGGGCCACTCCTCATTAACAGGGACCACTCCTCATTGGCAGAGGGCACTCCTCATTGACAGGGTCACTCCTCAGTGACGGGGGGGCGCCTCATTGACAGGGAGCAGTCCTCATTGACTGGGAGCACTCCTCATTGACAGAGGGCACTCCTCATTGATAGGGTCACTCCTCATTGACCGGGGCACTCCTCATTGACAGGATGCATTGCTCATTGACGGCGAGGCACTCCTCTTTGATGGGGGGCCCACCTAATTTGCAGATGTGGCTCCTCATTGACGGGGGGAGGGGCCACTCCTCATTTACAGGGTCATACCTCATTGACAGAGGGCACTCCTCATTGACAGGGGGCTCTCCTCATTGACAGGGGCACTCCTCATTGATACGGGGCACTCCTCATTGACAGAGGCACTCCTGATTAACAGAGGGCATTCCTCTTTGACAGAGGGCACTCCTCATTGTCAAGGGGCACTCCTCTTGGACATGTGGCACTCCTCATTGACAGGGGGCACTCTTCATTGACAGAGGTTACTCCTCATAGATGGGATGGCTATTCCTCATAGACGGCGCGGGGGCACTCCTCATTGAAAGGGGGCACTCCTCCTTGACAGGGTCACTCCTCCTTGACAGGGCCACTCCTCATTAACAGGGACCACTCCTCATTGGCAGAGGGCACTCCTCATTGATGAGGGGCCATCGCCTTTGACGGGTCATTTCACATTGACAGCAGACACTCCTCATTGATGCGGGGGCACTCCTCATTGACAAGGGGCACTGCTCATTGACAAGGGGCACTCCTCATTGACAAGGGGCACTCCTCATTGACAGACGGCACTCCTCATTGACAGAGGGCACTCCTCATTGACAGGCGGCAATTCGCATTGACAGGGGGCACTTCTCATTGACAGAGGGCATTCCTCACTGACGGGAGGGAGGGGCCACTCCTCATTTACAGGGTCACTCCTCATTGACAGAGGGCACTCCTCATTGACAGAGTGCACTCCTCATTGACAGGAGGCGCTCCTCATTGACAGGGGCACTCCTCATTGACAGGGGCACTCCTCATTGACAGGGTCACTCCTCATTGACAGAGGGCACTCCTCATTGACAGAGGGCAGTCCTCATTGACAGGAGGCGCTCCTCATTGACAGGGGCACTCCTCATTGACAGGGGCACTCCGCATTGACAGGGGCACTCCTCATTGACAGGGGGCATTGCTCATTGACGGGGGGGGGGGTCACTCCTCCTTGATGTGGGGCCCTCCTAATTTGCAGTGGTGGCGCCTCATTGACGGGGGTGAGGGGTCACTCCTCATTTACGGGGTCACTCCTCATTGACAGAAGGCACTTCTCATTGACAGGGGGCTCTCGTCATTGACGGGTGCACTCCTCATTGACAGGGGCAATCCTCACTGACAAGGGGCACACCTCATTGATAAGGGGCCTTCCTCAGTGACAGAGGGCACTCCTCATTGACAGAGTGCACTCCTCATTAACAGAGGGCATTCCGCATTGACAGAGGGCACACCTCATTGACAGGGGGCATTCCTCATTGACAGGGGGCCATCGTCATTGACGGGGCATTCCACATTGACAGCAGACACTCCTCATTGAGAGGGGGCACTCTTCATTGACAAGGGGCACTCCTCATTGACAGAGGGCACTCCTCATTGACAGAGGGCATTCCTCATTGACAGAGGGCTCTCCTCATTGACTGGGGGGCACACGTCATTGACAGAGGGCACCCCTCAATGACAGGGGGCACTCTTCACTGACAGGGGGCACTCCTCATTGACAGTTGCGCCTCTTCTTTAACAGGGCACCCTCCTCATTGAGATGGGTTACTCCTCATTGACGGGGGGGCCCTCCTCATTGACGGGGCGGGGTCACTCATCATTGACAGGGGCACTCCTCATTGACAGGGGCACTCCGCATTGACAGGGTCACTCCTCATTGACAGAGGGCACTCCTCATTGACAGAGGGCAGTCCTCATTGACAGGAGGCGCTCCTCATTGACAGGGGCACTCCTCATTGACAGGGGCACTCCTCATTGACAGGGACACTCCTCATTGACGGAGGGCACTCCTTATTGACAGGGGGCTCTCTTCATTGACAGGGGGCACTCCTCATTGGCAAGGGCACTCCTCATTGATAAGGGGCACTCCTCATTGACAGAGGGCACTCCTAATTGACAGAGGGCCCTCCTCATTGACAGAGGGCACTCCTCATTGACAGTGGACACTCCTCATTGACAGGGGGCACTCTTCATTGACAGCGGGCACTCCTCATTGATAGGGGCCCTTTTCATTGACAGTGGACACTCCTCATTGACTGTGGGCACTCCTCATTGACAGTGGGCACTCTCCATTGACAGGTGGAACTCCTAATTGGCAGGGGTCATGCCACATTGACAGCAGGCACTCCTCATTGAGAGGGGGTACTCCTCATTCAAGGGGCATGCACTCCCAATTTACAGGGTTCACTCCTAATTTACAGGGGTCACGCCTAATTTACAAGGGTTACTCCTCTTTGACAGGGGACACTCCTCTTTGACAGGGGTCACTTGTCATTCGCAGTGGGCACTCCTCTTTGACCGGGGACACTTCTCATTAAAAGAGGGCTCTGCTCATTTACAGGGGGGGGGGCGGGGGTGTAGGGGCAATCCTCATTGACTGTGGGCACTCCTCATCGACTTGGGGCACTCTTCAAAGACGGGGGAGGGGGCGAGGGGCACTCCTCGTTGACAGGGGGCACTCCTCATTGGCAGGGGTCATTAGTCATTGACAAGGGGGGGGGGCACTGCTCATTGATGGGGGGCACTCCTAATTTACAGCGGTCACTCCTCATTGACGGTGGGGCACTACTCATTTACAGCGTCACTCCTCATTGACGGGGGCAGTCCTCATTAAAACGGGGCACTCCTCCTTGACAGGGTCACTCCTCCTTGACAGGGCCACTCCTCATTAACAGGGACCACTCCTCATTGGCAGAGGGCACTCCTCATTGACAGGGTCACTCCTCAGTGACGGGGGGGCGCCTCATTGACAGGGAGCAGTCCTCATTGACTGGGAGCACTCCTCATTGACAGAGGGCACTCCTCATTGACAGGATGCATTGCTCATTGACGGCGAGGCACTCCTCTTTGATGGGGGGCCCACCTAATTTGCAGATGTGGCTCCTCATTGACGGGGGGAGGGGCCACTCCTCATTTACAGGGTCATACCTCATTGACAGAGGGCACTCCTCATTGACAGGGGGCTCTCCTCATTGACAGGGGCACTCCTCATTGATAAGGGGCACTCCTCATTGACAGAGGCACTCCTGATTAACAGAGGGCATTCCTCTTTGACAGAGGGCACTCCTCATTGTCAAGGGGCACTCCTCTTGGACATGTGGCACTCCTCATTGACAGGGGGCACTCTTCATTGACAGAGGTTAATCCTCATAGATGGGATGGCTATTCCTCATAGACGGCGCGGGGGCACTCCTCATTGAAAGGGGGCACTCCTCCTTGACAGGGTCACTCCTCCTTGACAGGGCCACTCCTCATTAACAGGGACCACTCCTCATTGGCAGAGGGCACTCCTCATTGATGAGGGGCCATCGCCTTTGACGGGTCATTTCACATTGATAGCAGACACTCCTCATTGATGCGGGGGCACTCCTCATTGACAAGGGGCACTGCTCATTGACAAGGGGCACTCCTCATTGACAAGGGGCACTCCTCATTGACAGACGGCACTCCTCATTGACAGAGGGCACTCCTCATTGACAGGCGGCAATTCGCATTGACAGGGGGCACTTCTCATTGACAGAGGGCACTCCTCATTGACAGAGGGCAGTCCTCATTGACAGGAGGCACTCCTCATTGACAGGGGCACTCCTCATTGACAGGGGCACTCCTCATTGACAGGGACACTCCTCATTGACGGAGGGCACTCCTTATTGACAGGGGGCTCTCTTCATTGACAGGGGGCACTCCTCATTGGCAAGGGCACTCCTCATTGATAAGGGGCACTCCTCATTGACAGAGGGCACTCCTAATTGACAGAGGGCCCTCCTCATTGACAGAGGGCACTCCTCATTGACAGTGAACACTCCTCATTGACAGGGGGCACTCTTCATTGACAGCGGGCACTCCTCATTGATAGGGGCCCTCTTCATTGACAGTGGACACTCCTCATTGACTGTGGGCACTCCTCATTGACAGTGGGCACTCTTCATTGACAGGGGGAACTCCTAATTGGCAGGGGTCATGCCACATTGACAGCAGCCACTCCTCATTGAGAGGGGGTACTCCTCATTCAAGGGGCATGCACTCCCAATTTACAGGGTTCACTCCTAATTTACAGGGGTCACGCCTAATTTACAAGGGTTACTGCTCTTTGACAGGGGACACTCCTCTTTGACAGGGGTCACTTCTCATTCGCAGTGGGCACTCCTCTTTGACCGGGGACACTTCTCATTAAAAGAGGGCTCTGCTCATTTACAGGGGGGGGGGGCGGGGGTGTAGGGGCAATCCTCATTGACTGTGGGCACTCCTCATCGACTTGGGGCACTCTTCAAAGACGGGGGGGGGGCGAGGGGCACTCCTCGTTGACAGGGGGCACTCCTCCTTGGCAGGGGTCATTAGTCATTGACAAGGGGGGGGGGCACTGCTCATTGATGGGGGGCACTCCTAATTTACAGCGGTCACTCCTCATTGACGGTGGGGCACTACTCATTTACAGCGTCACTCCTCATTGACGGGGGCAGTCCTCATTAAAACGGGGCACTCCTCCTTGACAGGGTCACTCCTCCTTGACAGGGCCACTCCTCATTAACAGGGACCACTCCTCATTGGCAGAGGGCACTCCTCATTGACAGGGGGCTCTCCTCATTGACAGGGGCACTCCTCATTGATAAGGGGCACTCCTCATTGACAGAGGCACTCCTGATTAACAGAGGGCATTCCTCTTTGACAGAGGGCACTCCTCATTGTCAAGGGGCACTCCTCTTGGACATGTGGCACTCCTCATTGACAGGGGGCACTCTTCATTGACAGAGGTTACTCCTCATAGATGGGATGGCTATTCCTCATAGACGGCGCGGGGGCACTCCTCATTGAAAGGGGGCACTCCTCCTTGACAGGGTCACTCCTCCTTGACAGGGCCACTCCTCATTAACAGGGACCACTCCTCATTGGCAGAGGGCACTCCTCATTGATGAGGGGCCATCGCCTTTGACGGGTCATTTCACATTGATAGCAGACACTCCTCATTGATGCGGGGGCACTCCTCATTGACAAGGGGCACTGCTCATTGACAAGGGGCACTCCTCATTGACAAGGGGCACTCCTCATTGACAGACGGCACTCCTCATTGACAGAGGGCACTCCTCATTGACAGGCGGCAATTCGCATTGACAGGGGGCACTTCTCATTGACAGAGGGCATTCCTCACTGACGGGAGGGAGGGGCCACTCCTCATTTACAGGGTCACTCCTCATTGACAGAGGGCACTCCTCATTGACAGAGTGCACTCCTCATTGACAGGAGGCGCTCCTCATTGACGGGGCACTCCTCATTGACAGGGGCACTCCTCATTGACAGGGTCACTCCTCATTGACAGGCGGCAATTCGCATTGACAGGGGGCACTTCTCATTGACAGAGGGCATTCCTCACTGACGGGAGGGAGGGGCCACTCCTCATTTACAGGGTCACTCCTCATTGACAGAGGGCACTCCTCATTGACAGAGTGCACTCCTCATTGACAGGAGGCGCTCCTCATTGACGGGGCACTCCTCATTGACAGGGGCACTCCTCATTGACAGGGTCACTCCTCATTGACAGAGGGCACTCCTCATTGACAGAGGGCAGTCCTCATTGACAGGAGGCGCTCCTCATTGACAGGGGCACTCCTCATTGACAGGGGCACTCCGCATTGACAGGAGCACTCCTCATTGACAGGGGGCATTGCTCATTGACGGGGTGGGGGTCACTTCTCATTGATGTGGGGCCCTCCTAATTTGCAGTGGTGGCGCCTGATTGACGGGGGTGAGGGGTCACTCCTCATTTACGGGGTCACTCCTCATTGACAGAAGGCACTTCTCATTGACAGGGGGCTCTCGTCATTGACGGGTGCACTCCTCATTGACAGGGGCAATCCTCACTGACAAGGGGAACACCTCAATGATAAGGGGCCTTCCTCAGTGACAGAGGGCACTCCTCATTGACAGAGTGCACTCCTCATTAACAGAGGGCATTCCTCATTGACAGAGGGCACACCTCATTGACAGGGGGCATTCCTCATTGACAGGGGGCCATTGTCATTGACGAGGCATTCCACATTGACAGCAGACACTCCTCATTGACAGGGGGCACTCCTCATTGACAAGGGGCACTCCTCATTGACAGAGGGCACTCCTCATTGACAGAGGGCATTCCTCATTGACAGAGGGCTCTCCTCATTGACTGGGGGGCACTCCTCATTGACAGAGGGCACCCCTCAATGACAGGGGGCACTCTTCACTGACAGGGGGCACTCCTCATTGACAGGGGCGCCTGTTATTTGACAGGGCACCCTCCTCATTGAGATGTGTTACTCCTCATTGACGGGAGGGCCCTCCTCATTGACGGGGGGGGGGGTCACTCATCATTGACAGGTGGCACTTCTGATTGACAGGAGGCTCTCTTCATTGACAGGGGGCACTCCTCATTGACAGGGGCGCCTGTTCTTTGACAGGGCACCCTCCTCATTGAGATGTGTTACTCCTCATTGACGGGGGGGCCCTCCTCATTGACGGGGGGGGGGGGGGTCACTCATCATTGACAGGTGGCACTTCTGATTGACAGGGGGCTCTCTTCATTGACAGGGGGCACTCCTCATTGACCGGAGGCGCTCCTCATTGACAGGGGCACTCCTCATTGACAGGGGCACTCCTCATTGACAGGGTCACTCCTCATTGACAGAGGGCACTCCTCATTGACAGAGGGCAGTCCTCATTGACAGGAGGCGCTCCTCATTGACAGGGGCACTCCTCATTGACAGGGGCAATCCTCATTGACAGGGGGCACTCCTCATTGACAAGGGCACTCCTCATTGACAGGGAGCACTCTTCATTGACAGCGGGCACTCCTCATTGATAGGGGCCCTCTTCATTGACAGTGGACACTCCTCATTGACTATGGGCACTCCTCATTGACAGTGGGCACTCTTCATTGACAGGGGGAACTCCTCATTGGCAGGGGTCATGCCACATTGACAGCAGCCACTCCTCATTGAGAGGGGGTACTCCTCATTGAAGGGGCATGCACTCCCAATTTACAGGGTTCACTCCTAATTTACAGGGGTCACGCCTAATTTACAAGGGTTACTGCTCTTTGACAGGGGACACTCCGCTTTGACAGGGGTCACTTCTCATTCGCAGTGGGCACTCCTCTTTGACCGGGGACACTTCTCATTAAAAGAGGGCACTCCTCATTTACGGGGGGGGGGGGGTAGGGGCACTCCTCATTGACTGGAGGCACTCCTCATCGACTTGGGGCACTCTTCAAAGACGCGGGGGCGAGGGGCACTCCTCGTTGACAGGGGGCACTCCTCATTGACAGGGGGCATTAGTCATTGACGGGGGGGGGGGCACTGCTCATTGATGGTGGTCACTCCTAATTTACAGCGGTCACTCCTCATTGACGGTGGGGCACTCCTCAATTACAGGGTCACTCCTCATTGACGGGTGCAGTCCTCATTAACACGCCCCCCCCCCCCTTGACAGGGGGTACTTGTAATTGACAGAGGGCACTCCTCATTGACAAGGGGCACTCCTCATTGACAGAGGGCACTCCTCATTGACTGGGGGGGCAGTCCTCATTGGCGGGGGCACTCCTCATTGACAGGGGGCACTCTTCATTGACAGGGGGCACTCCCCATTGACAGGGGGAACTCTTCATTGACAGGGGGCACTCTTCATTGATAGGGGCCACTCCTCATTGACAGTGGGCACTCTTCATTGACAGGGGGCACTCCTCATTGGCAGGGGGCATTCCACATTGACGGCAGAAACTCGTCATTGAGAGGGGGTACTCCTCATTGACGGGGCATGCACTCCCAATTTTCAGGGTTCACTCCTAATTTACAGGGATCACTCCAAATTTACAAGGGTCACTCCTCATTGACAGGGGGCACTCCTCATTGACAGGGTCACTCCTCATTAACGGGGGCAGTCTTCACTGACAGGGGGCACTCCTCATTGACAGGGGGCCCTCCTCTTTGACAGGGCACCCTCCTCATTGAGATGGGTTACTCCTCATTGACAGGGCGAACTCTTCATTGACAGGGGGCCCTGCTCTTTGACAGGGGTACTCTTCATTGACGAGGCGGCACTCCTCACTGACGGAGGGGGGGCACTCCTCATTGACAGGGGGCACTCTTCATTGACAGGGGCCAGTCCTCATTGACAGGGGGCACTCTTCATTGACAGGGGCCACTCCTCATTGACAGGGGGCACTCCTCATTGACAGGGTCACTCCTCATTAACGGGGGCAGTCCTCATTGACAGGGAGCACTCCTCATTGACAGGGGCCACTCCTCATTGACATGGTCACTCCTCATTGACGGGGGGCACTCCTCATTGACAGGGGGCATTGCTCATTGACGGGGGGGAGTCACTCCTCATTGATGGGGGGCCCTCCTAATTTGCAGTGGTGGCGCCTCATTGACGGGGGTGAGGGGTCACTCCTCATTTACGGGGTCACTCCTCATTGACAGAAGGCACTCCTCATTGACAGGGGGCTCTCGTCATTGACGGGGCACTCCTCATTGACAGGGGCAATCCTCACTAACAAGGGGCACACCTCATTGATAAGGGGCCTTCCTCATTGACAGAGGGCACTCCTCATTGACAGAGGGCACTCCTCATTAACAGAGGGCATTCCTCATTGACAGAGGGCACCTCTCATTGACAGGGGGCACTCCTCATTGACAAGGGGCACTCCTCATTGACAGAGGGCACTCCTCATTGACAGAGGGCATTCCTCATTGACAGAGGGCACTCCTCATTGACAGGGGGGCAGTCCTCATTGACGGGGGGGGGGGGGAAGGCGCACCTCATTGACAAGAGCAATTCCTCATTTTCAGGGGCATCCCAATTGACAGGGGGCACTTCTAATTGACAGGGGATCTCCTAATTGACATGGGGCACTCCTATTTGCCATGGGGAGCTCGTAATTGATAAGGGGCAATCCTAATTGAAAAGAGGGCACTCCTAATTGACAGGGGGCACTCCTCATTGACAGGGGGCACTCCTCATTGACAGGGGGCATTCCACATTGACAGGGGGCACTCCTCATTGACAGTGGGGCACTCCTCATTGACGGGGGGGGGGGGGCTGTCCTCATTAACAAGTGGAACTCCTCATTGATAGGGGCCTCCTAATTGACAGGGGGCACTCCTAATTCACAGCGAACATCCCCCATTGACGGGGGGGGGACACTCCTAATTGACAGGGGGCACTCCTAATTGGCAGCGTCACTCCGAATTGGCAGGGGTTACTCCAAAATGACAGGGAGCACTCCTATGGACACGGGGCACTCCTAACTGACAGTGGGAGCTCCTAACTGACTAGCGGCACGCCTAATTGCAAGGGGGTACTCTTAATTGACAGGGGGCACTCCTAAATGACAGTGGGTATTCCTAATCGACAGGGGGCAGTCCCCATTGTCAGGGTGCACTCCTCATTGACAGGGGACACTCCTCATTGACAGGGGCACTCCGCATTGATTGTGGGCTGTCCTCATGGATGGTGCGGCACTTCTCATCGACGGTGGGGCATTCCTCATTGACATGGAGTGAATCATCATTGATGGTGCGGGCACTACTCATTCACGGGGCGTGGGGGGGGAACTCCTCGTTGACAGTGGTGCATTCCTCATTGACAGGGTGAAGTCTTCATTGACAGGGGGCTCTCCTAATTGACAGCGGTAACTCCTAATTTACTGGGGCCACTCCTAATTGACAGGGGGAGCTCCTAACTGACCAGGGGCACTCCTATATGAAAGGGGGCACTCCGAATTGACAGGGGAGACTCGTAATTGACGGGGGCAATCCTAATTGACAGGGGGTACTTCTCATTGTCAGGGGGCACTCCGCATTGACAGGGGGCACCCCAATTGACAGGGTGCACTCCAATTCACATGGGGGACTCCTAATTGACAGGGGGCACTCCTAATTGGCAGCGGGCACTCCTCATTGACAGGGTGCACTCCTCATGACATGGTGCACTCCTAATTGACTGGGGGCACTCCTAATTTATATGGGGCACGCTACATGGACGGTGGGGTACACCTTATTGAAGGTGGGGCATTCTTCATTGACGGTGGGACACTCCTCATTGACGGGGGGGACACTGCTCATTGACGGGGGTGTGGGCACTCCTCATTGAGAAGAGGAATTCCTCATTGCCAGGGTTCCGCCCAATCGAAAGTGGGCACTCCTATTTGACAGGCTGCAGTCCTAATTGACAGGGTGCACTCCTAATTGACAGAGCCATTCCTCATTGACAGCGGGCACTAATCATTGACAGGGGGCACTCCTCATTGGCAGGGGGGGACTCCTAATTGACAGGGGGTCACTCCTAATTGACAGGGATCACTCCTAGGTGACGGGAGCACTCCTCATTGACAGGGGGCACTAGCCATTGACGGTGGGGTCACTCCTCATTGACGGGGGGTCACTCTACATTGACACGGAGAACTCCTCATTGACAGGGGGCTGTCCCCATTGAAAGGGGGCACGCTGCATTCACAATCGACACTCCTCACTAACAGGGGGCACTCATCATTGACAGGAGGCAATCCTCATTGACAGGGGGCACTCCTCATTGACACGGGGAACTCCTCATTCACAGGGAGCTGGCCTCATAGAAAGGGGTCACTTCTCATTCACATGGGACACTCCTCACTGACAGGGGGCACTCATCATGGGGGCGGCACGGTAGCACAGTGGTTAGCACTTCTGCTTCACAGCTCCAGGGACCTGGGTTCGATTCCCGGCTCGGATCACTGTCTGTGTGGAGTTTGCACATTCTCCTCGTATCTGCGTGGATTTCCTCCGGGTGCTCCGGTTTCCTCCCACAGTCCAAAGATGTGCTGGTTAGGTTGATTGGCCAGGTCAAGAAATTGCCCCTAAGAGTCCTGGGATGTGTAGGTTAGAGGGATTAGCGGGTAAAGTATGTGGGGGTAGGGCCTGGGTGGGATTGTGGTCGGTGCAGACTCGATGGGCCGAATGGCCTCCTTCTGCACTGTAGGGTTTCTATGCTTTCTATGATCATTGAGAAGGGGCAATCTTAATTGACAGGGGGCACTCCTAATTGACAGGTGGCACACTTCATTGACAGGGGGCACACGTCATTGACAGGGGGCACTCCAATATACAGGGGCACTCCAATTGACAGGGGACTCTCCAATTGACAGGGGGCACACGAATAGACAGGGGCACTCCAATCGTCAGTGTGCTCTCCAATTGACAGGGTGGACTCCGATTGACATGGGGGACTCCTAATTGACAGGGGCCACGCCTAATTGGCAGCAGGCACTACGAATTGGCAGGGGGCACTACTAATTTCCAGGGGGCACTGCTAATTGACAGGGTTTACTCCAATTTGACAGGGGTCACACCAATTTGTCAGGGGGAACTCCTAATTGGCAGCGTCTCTCCGAATTGGCAGGGGGCACTCCAAAATGACAGTGGGAGCTCCTATCTGACAAGCGTCACTCCTAATTGCAAGGGGGTACTCTTAAATGACAGGAGGCACTTCTAATTGACAAGAGGTACTCCTAATCGACAGGGGGCACTCCTCATTGACAGGGGCACTCCGCATTGATGGTCGTGCTCTCCTCATGGATGGTACGGCACTGCTCATTGACGGTGGCGCACTCCTCATTGACGTGGGGGGAATCCTCATTGACGGGGCGGGCACTACTGATTCACGGAGGGGGGGCACTCCTCGTTGACGGAGGCGCACACCTCATTGACAGGGAGAAGTCTTCTTTGTCAGGGGGCTCTCCTAATTGACAGGGGTTACTCCTCATTGATCCGTGCCACTACTAATTGACAGGAGCAGCTCCTAATTGACAAGTCGCTATCGTAATTCACAGGGGGCAGACCTAATTGTCATGGGGCACTCCTAATTGACAGGGGACACACCTCATTGACAGGGGACACTCCTCATTGACAGGGGGCACTCCTCATTGACAGCGAGCACTCCCCATTGACAGGCGGCACTCCTCATTGACAGGGGGCGCTCCTCATTGACAGAGGGCCCTCCAATTGACGGGGCGGGGACACTCCAATTGACAGCGGGCACTACTAATTGACAGGGGGGCACTCTTCATTGACAGGGGCACTCCTCATTGACAGGGGGGCACTCCTCATTGACAGGGGCACTCCTCCTTGACAGGGGGCACTCCTCATTGACGGGGGCACTCCTCATTGACAGGGGGCACTCCTAATTTACAGTGGACACTCCTCATTGACAGGGGGCACTCCTCATTGACAGGGAGAACTCCTAATTGACAGGCGGCACACCTCATTGAGAGGGGGAACTCCTCATTGACAAGGGGAACTCCTCATTGACAGGGGCGTCCTAATAGACAGGGGGGCACTCCTGATTTTCTGGGGCCACTCCTAATTGCAAGGGGGAGCTCCTAACTGACAAGTGGCACTCCTATATGAAAGGGGGCACTCCTAATTGACAGGGGAGACTCGTAAATGACAGGGGGCAACATTATTGACAGTGGGCACTCCTCATTGACACGGGGCGCTCCTCATTGACAGGGGGCACTCCTCATTGACAGGGGGCGCTCCTCATTGACAGGGGGCCCTCCAATTGACGGGGCGGGGACACTCCAATTGACAGGGGGCACTACTAATTGGCAGGGGGGCACTCTTCATTGACAGGGGCAATCTGAGGTGACAGGGGGCACACCTAATTGGCAGGGGACACTCTTCATTGACAGGGTGCACTCCTAATTGACAGGGGGTACTCCGAATTGACTGGGGGCACTCCTCATTTATATTGGCCACTCCTTATTGACGGTGGCGCACTCCGCATTGACAAGGGGAAATCCTCATTGACAGAGGCCTCCCAATTGACAGGGGGTCTCCTTATTGACATGGGGCATTCCCAATTGCCATGGGGCACTCCGAATTGACATGGGGCACAGCTACTTGTCAGGGGGCACTCCTCATTGACATGGGGAGCTCGTAATTGATAAGGGGCACTCCTAATTGAAAGGGGGGCACTCCTGTTTGACAGCAGGCACTCCTCATTGACAGGGGGCACTCCTCATTGACAGGGGCCTCCTAATTGACAGGAGGACTCCAATTGACATGATGGATTCCTAATTGACAGGGGGCACTCATCATTGGCAGCGGGCACTCATCATTGGCATTGGGCACTGTTAATTGGCAGGGGATTGTGCTAATTGACTGGGGCACGACTAATTGACAGGGGGTACTCCAACTTGACAGGGGGCACTGCAAATTGACAGGGGGCACTCCAAGTTGACCGGAGGCACTCCTAACTTTCAGGGGTCACTCCTAATTGACAGGGTGAATTCCAAAATGACAGGGGGCACTCCGATTTGACAGGGTGCTCTCTAACGGACAAGGGGCTCTCCTCATTGACAGGGGGTTCTCCTCATTGAAAGGAGGCACTGCTCATTGACGGGGCTTTTCCTTATTGACAGGGGGAACCTCCGAATTCACAGGGCGCACTGCTAATTGGCACAGGGCAGACCAAATTAACAGGGGGCAGTCCTAATTGACAGCGGGCACTCCTAATTGACAGCGGGCACTCCGCATTGTCGGGGGCACTCCTCATTGAAAGGGAGCACTCCTCATTGACAGGGAGTACTCCTAATTGACAGGAGACAGTCCAAATTGACAAGGGGCACACCTCAGTGACAGGGGGCACTCATAATTCACAGGTGGCACACCTCATTGACAGCGGTCACTCCGTATTGATGGTGGGGCTCTCCTCATGGATGATGCGGCACTCCTCATTGACGGTGGGGCACTCCTCATTGACAGGGGCACTCCGTATTGATCGTGGGGCTCTCCTCATGGATGGTGCGGCAGTCCTCATTGACAGGGGGCACTGCGCATTGACAGGTGCACTCCGTATTGAAGGTGGGGCTCTCCTCATGGATGATGCGGCACTCCTCATTGACGGTGGGGCACACGTCATTGACAGGGGGCACTGCTCATTGACATGGGGCACTCCTCATTGATTGGGGGCACTCCAATAGAAAGGGGCACTCCAATTGACAGGGGATACTCCAATTGACAGGGGGCACTCCAATTGACAGGATGTACTCCAATTGACATGGGACACCCCTACTTGACAGGGGCCACTTCTAATTGGCTGTGGGCACCAGTAATTGGCAGGGGGCACTACTAATTGCCGGGGGCACTGATAAGTGACAGGGGGTACTCCAATTTGACAGGGGGCACACCAAATTGATAGGGGGAGTTCCTAATTGACAGGGTTCACTCCTAATTGACAGGGGATACTCCTAATCGACAAGGGGCACTCCTCATTGACAGGGTTCACTCCTCATTGACAGGGGGCACTCCTCATTGACAGGGGCACTCCTCATTGACAGGGGCACTCCGTATTGATGGTGGGGCTCTCCTTTTGGATGTTGCGGCACTCCTCATTGACTGCGGCACACCTCATTGACGGGGGGGGGCACTCCTCATGGACTGCGGCACACCTCATTGACGGGGGGGGGCACTCCTCTTTGACGTCGGGGCAATCCTCATTGACGCGGCGGGCACTACTCAGTCACGTGGGGGAGCACTCCCCATTGACGGTGGTGCGCTCCTCATTGACAGGGTGAAGTCTTCATTGACAGAGGGCTCTCCTAATTGACAGGTGTGACTCCTAATTGGTAGGTGCCACTCCTAATTGACAGGGGGGCTCCTAATTGACAAGCCGCTATCCTAATTGACATGGGTTGCTCGTAATTGATAAGGGGCACTCCTAATTGAAAGGGGGGCACTCCTCATTGACAGGGCCCTTCTTCAATGACAGCGGGCACTCCTCATTGACAGGGGGCACTCCTCATTGACAGGGGCCTCCTAATTAACAGGGGGACTCCAATTGACATGAGGGACCCCTAATTGACAGGGGGCACTGATCATTGGCAGGGGGCACTGATCATTGGCATTGGGCACTCGTAATTGACAGGGGACTGTCCTAATTGACTGGGGCACGACTAATTGACAGGAGGTACGCCAACTTGACAGTGGGCACTCCCCATTGACGGTGCGGCATTCCTCATTGACTCGGGTTCACTCCTCATTAACGTTGGCGTCGTATTTGACAGGGGGCACTCCTCATTGACAGGGGTGCTCCTAACTGAAAGGGGGCACTCCTATATGGTAGGGTGCACTCCTAATTGCAAGGGGAGGCTCCCAATTGGCAGTGGGCAATCCTTCTTGACAGTGGACACTCCTCATTGACAGGGGGCACTCCAATTGACGTGGGGGGGGGGCACTCCAATTGACTGGAGGCACTCCTAATTTATTTGGGGCACTCCTCATTGACGGTGGGGTACTCCTCATTGACAAGGGGAATTGCTCATTGACAGAGGCCTCCCAAT
Source organism: Mustelus asterias (assembly GCF_964213995.1). Classification (NCBI taxonomy): domain Eukaryota; kingdom Metazoa; phylum Chordata; class Chondrichthyes; order Carcharhiniformes; family Triakidae; genus Mustelus; species Mustelus asterias. The sequence continues at coordinate 1,396,093 of NW_027590127.1, forward strand.
TGACAGGGGGCACTCTTAATTTATATGGGGAGCTCCTAATTGATTTGGGCCACTCCTAATTGACAAGGCGCTATCCTAATTGAGAAGGGCAGACTTAATTAACAGGGGGCACTCCTAATTGACAGGCGGCACACCTCATTGACAGGGGGCACACCTCATTGACAGGGGGTACTCCAATAGACATGGGTAGCACTCCAATTGACAGGGTAGCACTCCAATAGACAGGGTAGCCCTCCCATAGACAGGGTAGCACTCCAATTGACAGGGTGCACTCCAATTGACAGCGTGTTCCCCGATTGAACTGCGAGACTCCAAATTGACACGGGCTACTCCTAATTGCCAGGGTGCACTGCTAATTGACAGGGGTTACTACAATTTGCCAGGGGGCACACCAAATAGACAGGGGAACTCCAAATTGACAGGGGGCACTCATAATTTCCAGCGTCACTCCGAATTGGCAGGGGACACTCCAAGATGACAGGGAGCACTCCTGATTGACTGAGGGTACTCCTGACTGACAGTGGGAGCTCCTAACTGACAAGCGGCATTCCTAATTGCAAGGAGGTTCTCCTCATTGACGGGGGGCACTCTGCATTGACAGGGGTCCTCCGCTTTGATGGTGGGGCTCTCCTCATGGATGGTGCAGCACTCCTCATTGACGGTGGGAAACTCCTCATTGACAGGGGGCACTCCTCATTGACAGGGAGCACTCCTCATTGACAGCGGCCCTCCTCATTGACAGGGGGAACTCCTCCTTGACAGGGGGCACTCCTCCTTGACAGAGGGCACTCCTCCTTGACAGGGGCACTCCTCATTGACAGGGGGCACTCCTCATTGACAGGGGTCTGTCCCAATTGACAGTGGACAGTCCTCATTGAATTGGGGCACTCCTCTTTTAGAGGGAGCAATCCTCATTGACAGGGGGCAATCCTCATTGACAAGGGGCAATGCTTATTGACAGGGTGATGTCCTCATTGACACGGGGCTCTCCTAATTGACAGGGGTCACTCCAAATTGATAGGGACCACTCCTAATTGACAAGACGCAATCCTAATTGACAGAGGCCAGACCTAATTGACACGGGACACACCTGATTGACAGGCAGCACTCCTCATTGACAGGGGTCACTCCTCATTGACAGGGGCACTCCTCATTGACAGGGGTCACTCCTCATTGACAGGGGTCACTCCTCATTGACAGGGGTCACTCCTCATTGACAGGGGGCACTCCGATAGACATGAGGCACTCCAATTTCAGGCTGTACTCCAATTGACAGGGTGAACTCCGATTGACAGGGAGCATTCCAATTGACAAGGGGCACTCCAATTGACAGGGGGTACTCCAATAGACAGGGGGCACTCCAATCGATAGGGCGCACTCTAATTGACAGGGTGTACTCCGATTGAACTGGGAGACTCCTAATTGACAGGGGCCACTCCTAATTGGCAGCGGGCACTACTAATTGGCAGGGGGCACTCCACAATTGCCAGGGGACACTGCAAATTGACAGCGGGCACTCCAATTTGACAGGGGCACACCAATATGGCAGGGGGAACTCCAAATTGACAGGGAGGAAATCTAATTTCCAGCGTCACTCCGAACTGGCAGCGGGCACTCCAAGATGACAGGGAGCACTCCTAATTGACAGGCGGTACTCCTAACTGACAGTGGGACCTCCGAACTGACAAGCGGCCCTCCTAATTGCAAGGGGGTACTCCTCATTGACGGGGGGCACTCCGCATTGGCAGGGGCACTCATTGATGGTGGGTCTCTCCTCATGGATGGTGCGGCACTCCTCATTGACGGTGGGACAATCCTAATTGACAGGGGGCACTCCTCATTGACAGGGAGAACTCATCATTGACAGGCGGCACTCCTCATTGACAGCGGGAACTCCTCATTGACAGGGGGCACTCCTCATTGACAGGGGGCACTCCTAATTGACAGGTGGCACTCCTAATTGACAGGGGGCCCCGCTAATTGTCAGGGGGCACTCCTTATTGACGTGGGGCACTCCTAATTGTCATGGAGAGCTCGTAATTGATATAGGGCACTCCTATTTGAAAGGGTGCACTCCTCATTGACAGTGCCACTCCTCATTGACGGGGTCACTCCAAATTGAAAGGGGTCACTCCTAGTTGTCAGGAGGCACACCACATTGACTGGGGGCTCTCCCCATTGACGGGGGGGGGGTGCACTCCAATTGACTGGAGGCACTCCTAATTTATATGGGGCACTCCTCATTGACGGTGGGGTACTCCTCATTGACAAGGGGAATTGCTCATTGACAGAGGCCTCCCAATTGACAGGGGGTACTCCTAATTTATATGGGGCCCTCCTCATTGACGCTGGGGCAATCCAAATTGACATGGGGCACTGCTACTTCTCAGGGGGCACTCCAAATTGACATGGGGAGCTCCTAATTGATTTGGGCCACTCCTAATTGACAAGGCGCTATCCTAATTGAGAAGGGCAGACTTAATTAACAGGGGGCACTCCTAATTGACAGGCGGCACACCTCATTGACAGGGGGCACAAATCATTGACAGGGGGTACTCCAATAGACAGGGTAGCACTCCAATTGACAGGGTAGCACTCCAATAGACAGGGTAGCCCTCCCATAGACAGGGTAGCACTCCAATTGACAGGGTGCACTCCAATTGACAGCGTGTTCTCCTATTGAACTGGGAGACTCCAAATTGACACGGGCTACTCCTAATTGCCAGGGTGCACTGCTAATTGACAGGGGTTACTACAATTTGCCAGGGGGCACACCAAATAGACAGGGGAACTCCAAATTGACAGGGGGCACTCATAATTTCCAGCGTCACTCCGAATTGGCAGGGGGCACTCCAAGATGACAGGGAGCACTCCTGATTGACTGAGGGTACTCCTAACTGACAGTGGGAGCTCCTAACTGACAAGCGGCATTCCTAATTGCAAGGGGGTTCTCCTCATTGACGGGGGGCACTCTGCATTGACAGGGGTCCTCCGCTTTGATGGTGGGGCTCTCCTCATGGATGGTGCGGCACTCCTCATTGACGGTGGGACACTCCTCATTGACAGGGGGCACTCCTCATTGACAGGGAGCACTCCTCCTTGTCAGGGGGCACTCCTCCTTGACAGAGGGCATTCCTCCTTGACAGGGGGCACTCCTCATTGACAGGGGGCACTCCTCATTGACAGGGGTCTGTCCCAATTGACAGTGGACAGTCCTCATTGAATTGGGGCATTCCTCTTTTAGAGGGAGCAATCCTCATTGACAGGGGGCAATCCTCATTGACAAGGGGCAATGCTTATTGACAGGGTGATGTCCTCATTGACAGGGGGCTCTCCTAATTGACAGGGGTCACTCCAAATTGATAGGGACCACTCCTAATTGACAAAACGCAATCCTAATTGACAGAGGCCAGACCTAATTAACACGGGACACACCTGACTGACAGGCAGCACTCCTCATTGACAGGGGTCACTCCTCATTGACAGGGGTCACTCCTCATTGACAGGGGTCACTCCTCATTGACAGGGGGCACTCCGATAGACAGGGGGCACTCCAATTTCAGGCTGTCCTCCAATTGACAGGGTGAACTCCGATTGACAGGGAGCATTCCAATTGACAAGGGGCACGCCAATTGACAGGGGGGACTCCAATAGACAGGGGGCACTCCAATCGATAGGGCGCACTCAAATTGACAGGGTGTACTCCGATTGAACTGGGAGACTCCTAATTGACAGGGGCCACTCCTAATTGGCAGCGGGCACTACTAATTGGCAGGGGGCACTCCACAATTGCCAGGGGACACTGCAAATTGACAGCGGGCACTCCAATTTGACAGGGGCACACCAATATGGCAGGGGGAACTCCAAATTGACAGGGAGGAATTCTAATTTCCAGCGCCACTCCGAACTGGCAACGGGCACTCCAAGATGACAGGGAGCACTCCTCATTGACAGGCGGTACTCCTAACTGACAGTGGGACCTCCGAACTGACAAGCGGCACTCCTAATTGCAAGGGGGTACTCCTCATTGACGGGGGGCACTCCGCATTGACAGGGGCACTCATTGATGGTGGGTCTCTCCTCATGGATGGTGCGGCACTCCTCATTGACGGTGGGACAATCCAAATTGACAGGGGGCAATCCTCATTGAGAGGGAGAACTCATCATTGACAGGCGGCACTCCTCATTGACAGCGGGAACTCCTCATTGACAGGGGGCACTCCTCATTGATAGGGTGTAGTCCTAATTGACAGTAGACACTCCTCATTGACAAGTGGGCACTCCTCATTGAAAGGGCCGTCCTAATTGACAGGATGCAGTCCTAGTTTACTGAGGCCACTCCTAATTGACAGGGGGAGTTCCTCACTGACATGGGGCACTTCTATATGAAAGGTGGCGCTCCTAATTGACAGGGCAGACTTGTAATTGTCAGGGGGCAATTGTTATGGACAGTGGGCAGTCCTCATTGACAGGGGGCACTCCTCATTGACAGGGGGTGCTCCTCATTGACAGGGGACACTCCTCATTGACAGGGGTCACTCCTAATTGACAGGTGGCACTCCTAATTGACAGGGGGCACCGCTAATTGTCAGGGGGCACTCCGTATTGACGTGGGGCACTCCTAATTGTCATGGAGAGCTCGTAATTGATATAGGGCACTCCTATTTGAAAGGGTGCACTCCTCATTGACAGTGCCACTCCTCATTGACAGGGGGTCACTCCCCATTGACGGGGGGGCACTCCCCATTGACGGGAGGGCACTCTTCATTGACGGTGGGAAACTCCTCATTAACGCGGGGGGGCGGGGGGGGACGGGACTCCTCATTGACACGGGGAACTCCTTCTTGACAGGGGGCTGTCCTCATTGAAAGTGGGCAATCTCAATTGACAAGGGGAACTCCTCATTGACAGGGGGCACTCCTCATTGACAGGGGGCACTCCTCATTGACGGTGGGGCACTCCTCATTGACGGGGGGGGGCACTCTTCATTGACGTGGGGGCAATCGTCATAGACGGGGGGGGGCACTACTCATTAACAGCGTGGCACACCTCATTGATGGTGGGGCACTCCTCATTGACAGGGTGAAGTCTGCATTGACAGGGGGCTCTCTTAATTGAAAGGGGTCACTCAAAATTGATAGGTGCCACTACTAATTGATAAGCAATGCTAATTGACAGAGGGCAGACCTAATTGACAGGGGCACTCCTAATTGACAGGTGGCATACTTCATTGAAAAGGGGCACACCTCATTGACAGGGGGCACTCCTCATTGACAGGGGGCACTCTTCATTGACATGGGTCACTCCTCATTGACAGGGGGCACTACAATAGACAGCGGACACTCCAATTGACAGGGGGCACTCCAATTGACAGGCGGCACTCCAATCGACAGGGGACACTCCAATTCACAAGGTGTACTCCGATTGACATGGGGGCTCCTAAAGGACAGGGGCCACTCCTAATTGGATGCGTTCACTACTAATTGGCAGGGGGCACTAGTAATTGCCAGGGGGCACTGCTAATTGACAGGGGGTACTCCAATCTGACAGGGGGCACATCAAATTGAAAGAGGGAACTCCAAATTGACAGCGGGCACTCCTAATTGGCAGCGTCACTCCGAATTGGCAGGGGGCACACCAAAAAGACAGGGAGCACTCCGATTTGACAGGCGGCACTCCTCCTTGACAGGGGGCACTCCGCATTGACAGGGGGCACTCCTCCTTGACAGGGGGCACTCCGCATTGACAGGGGGCACTCCTCATTGACAGCGGGCACTCCTCCTTGACAGGGGGCACTCCAAATTGACAGGGGGTACTCCTAACTGACAGTGGGAGCTCCTAACTGACAAGCGGCACTCCTTATTGAAACGGGGTACTCCTCATTGACGGGGGGCACTCCGCATTGAGAGGGCCATTACGCATTGATGGTGGGGCTCTCCTCATGGATGGTGAAGCACTCCCCATTGACGGTGGGACACTCCTCATTGACAGGGGGCTGTCCTCATTGACATGGCTCACTCCTAATTAGCATGGGGAGCTCGTAATTGATATGGGGAATTCTTAATTGAAAGGGGGCACTCCTAATTGAAATGGCCACTCCTCATTGACCACGGGCCCTCCTCATTGACAGGGGCACTGCTCATGAACAGGGGGGCACTTAAATTGACAGGGGGTCACTCCTAATTGACAGGCTCACTCCTCTTTGAAAGGAGGCACTCCCCATTGACGGTGGGGGCACTCCTCATTGACGGGGGGGGCACTCTTCATTGACGGTGTGGCTCTCCTCATTGGCGGGGGGGGGGGCAATCCTCATTGACACGGGGAACTCCTCATTGACCGGGGGCTGTCCTCATTGAAAGGGGGCGCTCCTCATTCACATGGGGCACTCCTCATTGACTGGGGTCACTCCTCATTGACAGGGGTCACTCCTCATTGACACGGGGCACTCCGATATACAGGGGGCACTCCAATTTCAGGCTGTACTCCAATTGACAGGGTGAACTCCGATTGACAGGGAGCATTCCAGTTGACAAGGCGCACTCCATTTGACAGGGGGGACTCCAATAGACAGGGGGCGCTCCAATCGATAGGGCGCACTCTAATTGACAGGGTGTACTCCGATTGAACTGGGAGACTCCTAATTGACAGGGGCCACTCCTAATTGGCAGCGGGCACTACTAATTGGCAGGGGGCACTCCACAATTTCCAGGGGACACTGCAAATTGACAGCGGGTACTCCAATTTGACAGGGGCACACCAATATGGCAGGGGGAACTCCAAATTGACAGGGAGGAATTCTAATTTCCAGCGTCACTCCGAACTGGCAGCGGGCACTGCAAGATGACAGGGAGCACTCCTCATTGACAGGCGGTACTCCGAACTGACAGTGGGATCTCCGAACTGACAAGCGGCACTCCTAATTGCAAGGGGGTACTCCTCATTGAAGGGGGGCACTCCGCATTGACAGGGGCACTCATTGATGGTGGGTCTCTCCTCATGGATGGTGCGGCACTCCTCATTGACGGTGGGACAATCCTAATTGACAGGGGGCACTCCTCATTGACAGGGAGAACTCATCATTGACAGGCGGCACTCCTCATTGACAGCGGGAACTCCTCATTGACAGGGGGCACTCCTCATTGATCGGGTGCAGTCCTAATTGACAGTAGACACTCCTCATTGACAAGTGGGCACTCCTCATTGAAAGGGCCGTCCTAATTGACAGGCGGCAGTCCTAGTTTACTGAGGCCACTCCTAATTGACAGGGGGAGTTCCTCACTGACATGGGGCACTTCTATATGAAAGGTGGCGCTCCTAATTGACAGGGAAGACTTGTAATTGTCAGGGGGCAATTGTTATGGACAGTGGGCAGTCCTCATTGAAAGGGGGCACTCCTCATTGACAGGGGGTGCTCCTCATTGACAGGGGACACTCCTCATTGACAGGGGGCACTCCTAATTGACAGGTGGCACTCCGAATTGACAGGGGGCACCGCTAATTGTCAGGGGGCACTCCTTATTGACGTGGGGCACTCCTAATTGTCATGGAGAGCTCGTAATTGATATAGGGCACTCCTATTTGAAAGGGTGCACTCCTCATTGACAGTGCCACTCCTCATTGACAGGGGGCACTCCTAATTGACAGGTGGCACTCCAAATTGTCAGGGGGCACCGCTAATTGTCAGGGGGCACTCCTTATTGACGTTGGGCACTCCTAATTGTCATGGAGAGCTCGTAATTGATATAGGGCACTCCTATTTGAAAGGGTGCACTCCTCATTGACAGTGCCACTCCTCATTGACAGGGGGTCACTCCAAATTGAAAGGGGTCACTCTTAGTTGTCAGGAGGCACTCCACATTGACTGGGGGCTCTCCCCATTGACGGGGGGGCACTCCCCATTGACGGGAGGGCACTCTTCATTGACGGTGGGGCACTCCTCATTAACGCGGGGGGGGGGGGACTCCTCATTGACACGGGGAACTCCTTCTTGACAGGGGGCTGTCCTCATTGAAATGGGGCAATCCCAATTGACAAGGGGAACTCCTCATTGACAGGGGGCACTCCTCATTGACAGGGGGCACTCCTCATTGACGGTGGGGCACTCCTCATTGACGGGGGGGGCACTCTTCATTGACGTAGGGGCAATCGTCATAGACGGGTGGGGCACTACTCATTAACAGCGTGGCACACCTCATTGATGGTGGGGCACTCCTCATTGACAGGGTTGAGTCTGCATTGACAGGGGGCTCTCTTAATTGAAAGGGGTCACTCAAAATTGATAGGTGCCACTACTAATTGATAAGCAATGCTAATTGACAGAGGGCAGACCTAATTGACAGGGGCACTCCTAATTGACAGGTGGCATACTTCATTGAAAAGGGGCACACCTCATTGACAGGGGGCACTCCTCATTGACAGGGGGCACTCTTCATTGACATGGGTCACTCCTCATTGACAGGGGGCACTACAATAGACAGCGGACACTCCAATTGACAGGGGGCACTCCAATTGACAGGCGTCACTCCAATCGACAGGGGACACTCGAATTCACAAGGTGTACTCCGATTGACATGGGGGCCCCTAAAGGACAGGGGCCACTCCTAATTGAATGCGTTCACTACTAATTGGCAGGGGGCACTAGTAATTGCCAGGGGGCACTGCTAATTGACAGGGGGTACTCCAATCTGACAGGGGGCACATCAAATTGAAAGAGGGAACTCCAAATTGACAGCGGGCACTCCTAATTGGCAGCGTCACTCCGAATTGGCAGGGGGCACACCAAAAAGACAGGGAGCACTCCGATTTGACAGGCGGCACTCCTCCTTGACAGGGGGCACTCCGCATTGACAGGGGGCACTCCTCCTTGACAGGGGGCACTCCGCATTGACAGGGGGCACTCCTCATTGACAGCGGGCACTCCTCCTTGACAGGGGACGCTCCTCATTGACAGGGGGTGCTCCTAACTGACAGTGGGAGCTCCTAACTGACAAGCGGCACTCCTTATTGAAACGGGGTACTCCTCATTGACGGGGGGCACTCCGCATTGAGAGGGCCACTACGCATTGATAGTGGGGCTCTCCTCATGGATGGTGAAGCACTCCCCATTGACGGTGGGACACTCCTCATTGACAGGGGGCAGTCCTCATTGACATGGCTCACTCCTAATTAACATGGGGAGCTCGTAATTGATATGGGGAATTCTTAATTGAAAGGGGGCACTCCTAATTGAAATGGCCACTCCTCATTGACCACGGGCCCTCCTCATTGACAGGGGCACTGCTCATGAACAGGGGGGCACTTAAATTGACAGGGGGTCACTTCTAATTGACAGGCTCACTCCTCTTTGAAAGGAGGCACTCCCCATTGACGGTGGGGGCACTCCTCATTGACGGGGGGGGCACTCTTCATTGACGGTGTGGCTCTCCTCATTGGCGGGGGGGGGGGCAATCCTCATTGACACGGGGAACTCCTCATTGACAGGGGGCTGTCCTCATTGAAAGGGGGCGCTCCTCATTCACATGGGGCACTCCTCATTGACTGGGGTCACTCCTCATTGACAGGGGTCACTCCTCATTGACAGGGGGCACTCCGATAGACAGGGGGCACTCCAATTTCAGGCTGTACTCCAATTGACAGGTTGAACTCCGATTGACAGGGAGCATTCCAATTGACAAGGGGCACTCCAATTGACAGGGGGGACTCCAATAGACAGGGGGCACTCCAATCGATAGGGCGCACTCTAATTGACAGGGTGTACTCCGATTGAACTGGGAGACTCCTAATTGACAGGGGCCACTCCTAATTGGCAGCGGGCACTACTAATTGGCAGGGGGCACTCCACAATTGCCAGGGGACACTGCAAATTGACAGCGGGCACTCCAATTTGACAGGGGCACACCAATATGGCAGGGGGAACTCCAAATTGACAGGGAGGAATTCTAATTTCCAGCGTCACTCCGAACTGGCAGCGGGCACTCCAAGATGACAGGGAGCACTCCTCATTGACAGGCGGTACTCCGAACTGACAGTGGGATCTCCGAACTGACAAGCGGCACTCCTAATTGCAAGGGGGTACTCCTCATTGAAGGGGGGCACTCCGCATTGACAGGGGCACTCATTGATGGTGGGTCTCTCCTCATGGATTATGCGGCACTCCTCATTGACGGTGGGACAATCCTAATTGACAGGGGGCACTCCTCATTGACAGGGAGAACTCATCATTGACAGGCGGCACTCCTCATTGACAGCGGGAACTCCTCATTGACAGGGGGCACTCCTCATTGATAGGGTGCTGTCCTAATTGACAGTAGACACTCCTCATTGACAAGTGGGCACTCCTCATTGAAAGGGCCGTCCTAATTGACAGGCGGCAGTCCTAGTTTACTGAGGCCACTCCTAATTGACAGGGGGAATTCCTCACTGACATGGGGGACTTCTATATGAAAGGTGGCGCTCCTAATTGACAGGGAAGACTTGTAATTGTCAGGGGGCAATTGTTATGGACAGTGGGCAGTCCTCATTGAAAGGGGGCACTCCTCATTGACAGGGGGTGCTCCTCATTGACAGGGGACACTCCTCATTGACAGGTGGCACTCCTAATTGACAGGCGGCACCGCTAATTGTCAGCGGGCACTCCTTATTGACGTGGGGCACTCCTAATTGTCATGGAGAGCTCGTAATTGATATAGGGCACTCTTATTTGAAAGGGTGCACTCCTCATTGACAGTCCCACTCCTCATTGACAGGGGGTCACTCCAAATTGAAAGGGGTCACTCCTAGTTGTCAGGAGGCACTCCACATTGACTGGGGGCTCTCCCCATTGACGGGGGGGGGGCACTCCTCATTGATGGGAGGGCACTCTTCATTGACGGTGGGACACTCCTCATTAACGCGGGGGGGGGGGACGGGACTCCTCATTGACACGGGGAACACCTTCTTGACAGGGGTCTGTCCTCTTTGAAAGGGGGCAATCCCAATTGACAAGGGGAACTCCTCATTGACAGGGGGCACTCCTCATTGACAGGGGGCACTCCTCATTGACGGTGGGGCAATCCTCATTGACGGGGGGGGGGAACTCTTCATTGACGTGGGGCAATCGTCATAGACGGGGGGCACTACTCATTAACAGCGTGGCACACCTCATTGATGGTGGGGCACTCCTCATTGACAGGGTGAAGTCTGCATTGACATGGGTCACTCCTCATTGACAGGGGGCACTACAATAGACAGCGGACACTCCAATTGACAGGGGGCACTCCAATTGACAGGCGGCACTCTAATCGACAGGGGACACTCCAATTCACAAGGTGTACTCCGATTGACATGGGGGCCCCTAAAGGACAGGGGCCACTTCTAATTGGATGCGTTCACTACTAATTGGCAGGGGGCACTAGTAATTGCCAGGGGGCACTCCTAATTGACAGGGGGTACTCCAATCTGACAGGGGGCACATCAAATTGAAAGAGGGAACTCCAAATTGACAGCGGGCACTCCTAATTGGCAGCGTCACTCCGAATTGGCAGGGGGCACACCAAAAAGACAGGGAGCACTCCGATTTGAAAGGCGGCACTCCTCCTTGACAGGGGGCACTCCGCATTGACAGGGGGCACTCCTCCTTGACAGGGGGCACTCCGCATTGACAGGGGGCACTCCTCATTGACAGCGGGCACTCCTCCTTGACAGGGGGCACTCCTCATTGACAGTGGGTAGTCCTAACTGACAGTGGGAGCTCCTAACTGACAAGCGGCACTCCTTATTGAAACGGGGTACTCCTCATTGACGGGGGGCACTCCGCATTGAGAGGGCCACTACGCATTAATAGTGGGGCTCTCCTCATGGATGGTGAAGCACTCCCCATTGACGGTGGGACACTCCTCATTGACAGGGGGCAGTCCTCATTGACATGGCTCACTCCTAATTAACATGGGGAGCTCTTAATTGTTATGGGGAATTCTTAATTGAAAGGGGGCACTCCTAATTGAAATGGCCACTCCTCATTGACCACGGGCCCTCCTCATTGACAGGGGCACTGCTCATGAACAGGGGGGCACTTAAATTGACAGGGGGTCACTCCTAAGTGACAGGCTCACTCCTCTTTGAAAGGAGGCACTCCCCATTGACGGTGGGGGCACTCCTCATTGACGGGGGGCACTCTTCATTGACGGTGTGGCTCTCCTCATTGGCGGGGGGGGGGCAATCCTCATTGACACGGGGAACTCCTCATTGACAGGGGGCTGTCCTCATTGAAAGGGGGCGCTCCTCATTCACATGGGGCACTCCTCATTGACTGGGGTCACTCCTCATTGACAGGGGTCACTCCTCATTGACAGGGGGCACTCCGATAGACAGGGGGCACTCCAATTTCAGGCTGTTCTCCAATTGACAGGGTGAACTCCGATTGACAGGGAGCATTCCAATTGACAAGGGGCACTCCAATTGACAGGGGGGACTCCAATAGACAGGGGGCGCTCCAATCGATAGGGCGCACTCTAATTGACAGGGTGTACTCCGATTGAACTGGGAGACTCCTAATTGACAGGGGCCACTCCTAATTGGCAGCGGGCACTACTAATTGGCAGGGGGCACTCCACAATTGCCAGGGGACACTGCAAATTGACAGCGGGCACTCCAATTTGACAGGGGCACACCAATATGGCAGGGGGAACTCCAAATTGACAGGGAGGAATTCTAATTTCCAGCGTCACTCCGAACTGGCAGCGGGCACTCCAAGATGACAGGGAGCACTCCTAATTGACAGGCGGTACTCCTAACTGACAGTGGGATCTCCGAACTGACAAGCGGCACTCCAGATTGCAAGGGGGTACTCCTCATTGACGGGGGGCACTCCGCATTGACAGGGGCACTCATTGATGGTGGGTCTCTCCTCATGGATGGTGCGGCACTCCTCATTGACAGCGGGAACTCCTCATTGACAGGGGGCACTCCTCATGGATAGGGTGCTGTCCTAATTGACAGTAGACACTCCTCATTGACAAGTGGGCACTCCTCATTGAAAGGGCCGTCCTAATTGACAGGCGGCACTCCTAGTTTACTGAGGCCACTCCTAATTGACAGGGGGAATTCCTCACTGACATGGGGCACTTCTCTATGAAAGGTGGCGCTCCTAATTGACAGGGAAGACTTGTAATTGTCAGGGGGCAATTGTTATGGACAGTGGGCAGTCCTCATTGAAATGGGGCACTCCTCATTGACAGGGGGTGCTCCTCATTGACAGGGGACACTCCTCATTGACAGGTGGCACTCCTAATTGACAGGGGGCACCGCTATTTGTCAGGGGGCACTCCTTATTGACGTGGGGCACTCCTAATTGTCATGGAGAGCTCGTAATTGATATAGGGCACTCTTATTTGAAAGGGTGCACTCCTCATTGACAGTGCCACTCCTCATTGACAGGGGGTCACTCCAAATTGAAAGGGGTCACTCCTAGTTGTCAGGAGGCACTCCACATTGACTGGGGGCTCTCCCCATTGACGGGGGGGGGGGCACTCCCCATTGACGGGAGGGCACTCTTCATTGACGGTGGGACACTCCTCATTAACGCGGGGGGGGGGGGACGGGACTCCTCATTGACACGAGGAACACCTTCTTGACAGGGGTCTGTCCTCATTGAAAGGTGGCAATCCCAATTGACAAGGGGAACTCCTCATTGACAAGGGGCACTCCTCATTGACAGGGGGCACTCCTCATTGACGGTGGGGCACTCCTCATTGAAGGGGGGGGCACTCTTCATTGACGTGGGGCAATCGTCATAGACGGGGGGGGGGCACTACTCATTAACAGCGTGGCACACCTCATTGATGGTGGGGCACTCCTCATTGACAGGGTGAAGTCTGCATTGACAGGGGGCTCTCTTAATTGAAAGGGGTCACTCAGAATTGATAGGTGCCACTACTAATTGATAAGCAATGCTAATTGACAGAGGGCAGACCTAATTGACAGGGGCACTCCTAATTGACAGGCGGCATACTTCATTCACAGGGGGCACACCTCATTGACAGGGGGCATTCCTCATTGACAGGGGGCACTCTTCATTGACATGGGTCACTCCTCATTGACAGGGGGCACTACAATAGACAGCGGACACTCCAATTGACAGGGGGCACTCCAATTGACAGGCGGCACTCCAATCGACAGGGGACACTCCAATTCACAAGGTGTACTCCGATTGACATGGGGGACTCCTAAACGACAGCGTCCACTCCTAATTGGATGCGTTCACTACTAATTGGCAGGGGGCACTAGTAATTGCCAGGGGGCACTCCTAATTGACAGCGGGTACTCCAATCTGACAGGGGGCACACCAAATTGAAAGAGGGAACTCCAAATTGACAGCGGGCACTCCTAATTGGCAGCGTCACTCCGAATTGGCAGGGGGCACACCAAAAAGACAGGGAGCACTCCGATTTGACAGGCGGCACTCCTCCTTGACAGGGGGCACTCCGCATTGACAGGGGGCACTCCTCCTTGACAGGGGGCACTCCGCATTGACAGGGGGCACTCCTCATTGACAGCGGGCACTCCTCCTTGACAGGGGGCACTCCTCATTGACAGGGGGTACTCCTAACTGACAGTGGGAGCTCCGAACTGACAAGCGGCACTCCTTATTGAAACGGGGTACTCCTCATTGACGGGGGGCACTCCTTATTGAGCGGGCCACTACGCATTGATGGTGGGGCTCTCCTCATGGATGGTGAAGCACTCCCCATTGACGGTGGGACACTCCTCATTGACAGGGGGCAGTCCTCATTGACATGGCTCACTCCTAATTAACATGGGGAGCTCGTAATTGATATGGGGAATTCTTAATTGAAAGGGGGCACTCCTAATTGAAATGGCCACTCCTCATTGACCACGGGCCCTCCTCATTGACAGGGGCACTGCTCATGAACAGGGGGGCACTTAAATTGACAGGGGGTCACTCCTAATTGACAGGCTCACTCCTCTTTGAAAGGACGCACTCCCCATTGACGGTGGGGGCACTCCTCATTGACGGGGGGCACTCTTCATTGACGGTGTGGCTCTCCTCATTGGCGGGGGGGGGGGCAATCCTCATTGACACGGGGAACTCCTCATTGACAGGGGGCTGTCCTCATTGAAAGGGGGCGCTCCTCATTCACATGGGGCACTCCTCATTGACAGGGGGTACTCATCATTGACAGGGGGCGATCCTCATTGACAGTGGGCAGTCCTCGTTGTCGTTGGGGCACTCCTCATTGCCGGGGGGGGGAGGGCACTCCTCATTGACGCGGCAGGAATCGTCATAGACGAAGGGGGAGGGGCACTACTCATTCACAGGGTGGCAGTCCTCATTGACGGTGGGGCAATCCTCATTGAAAGGGTGAAATCCTCACTGACCGGAGGCTCTCGTAATTGACAGGGGTCACTCCGAATTGATAGGGGACACTTCTAATTGACAAGGCGCAATCCTAATTGACAGAGGGTACACCTCATTGACAGGGGGCACTCCTCATGAACATGGGGCGCTCCTCATTGACATGTGTCACTCCTCATTGACAGGGGGCACTCCAATAGGCAGGGGGCACTCCAATTGACAGGGGCACCCCAATTGACAGGGGGCACTCCAATGACAGACGGCAATCCAACCGACTGATGGAACTGCAATTCAGAGGGTGTACTCCGATTGACATGGGGAACTCTTAAAGACAGGGGCCGCTACGATTTTGGAGCGTGCACTACTAATTGGCAGGGGACACTACTAATTGCCAGGGGGCACTGCCATATAACAGGGAGTACTTCAATTTGACAGGGGGCACACCAAATTGACAGAGGGATCTCCAAATTGACAGGGGCACTCCTAATTGGCAGCGTCACTCTGAATTGGCAGGGGGCACACTAAAATGACAGGGAGCACTCCTCATTGACAGCTGGCAATCCTAACTGACAGTGGAAGCTCCTAACTGACAAGCGGCACTCCTAATTGCAAGGGGGTACATCGCATTGATGGTGGAGCTCTCCTCATGGATGGTGCTGCACTCCACCTTGACGGTGGGTCACTCCTCATTGACACGGGGCACTCCTCATTGACAGGGGGCACTCCTCATTGACAGGGGGAACTCCTCATTGACAGGGGGCATTCCTCATGGACAGGGGGCACTCCTAACTCACAGTGGGGTCTCCTACACGACAAGCGGCGCTCCTAATTGCAAGGGGTTACTCCTCATTGAGAGGGCCACTACGCATTGACGGTGGGGCTCTCCTCATGAAAGGCGAACCACTCCTCATTGACGGTGGGACACTCCTCATTGACAGGGGGCACTCCTCATTGACAGGAGAACTCCTCATTGACAGGCGGCATTCCTCATTGACATGGGTCACTCCTAATTGACAGGGGGCACTCCCAATTGACATGGGGAGCTCGTAATTGATATGGGGAATTCCTAATTGAAAGAGGGCACTCCTAATTGACATGCAGCACTCCTCATTGACCGTGGGCCCCACTCATTGACAGGCGGCACTCCTCATGAACAGGGGGGAACTCCAAATTGACAGGGGGTCACTCCTAATTGACAGGGTCAGTTCTCGGTGACAGGGGGCACTCCTCTTTGAAAGGAGGCACTCCCCATTGACGGTGGGGGCACTCCTCATTGAGGGGGGGGGCACTCTTCATTGATGGTGGGGCACTCCCCATTGGCGGAGGGGGGCACTCCTCATTGACACGGGGAACTCCTCATTGACAGGGGGCTATCCTCATTGAAAGGGGGCGTCCTCATTCAGATGGGGCACTCCACATTGACAGGGGGCACTCATCATTGACAGGGGACAATCCTCATTGACAAGGGGCAATCCTCATTGACAGTGGGCACTCCTCGTTGACGTTGGGGCACTCCTCATTGACGGGGGGGGGCACTCCGCCATGACGTGGGGGGAATCGTCATAGACGGGGGGGGGGGGCTCTACCCATTCACAGGGTGCCACTCCTCATTGACGGTGGTGCTCTCCTCATTGATACGGTGATGTCCTCACTGACCGAGGTCTCTCCTAATTGACAGGGCTCACTCCTAATTGATAGGGGCCATTCCTAATTGACAAGGCGCAATCCTAATTGACAGGCGGCACACTTCATTGAAGGGGGGAAACCTCATTGACAGGGGGCAGTCCTCATTGAGAGGGGGCACTCCAATAGACAGGGGGCACTCCAATTGACAGGGGGCACTCCAATTGACACGGAGTACTCCAATCGGGAGGGGGCAGTCCAATTGACAGGGTGTACTCCGATTGACATGGGGGACTCCTAATTGACAGGGGCCACTCCTAATTGGCAGCGGGCACTACTAATTGGCAGAGGGCTGTACTAATTGCCAGTGGGCACTGCTAATTGACAGGGTTTACTCCAATTTGACAGGGGGCGCATGAAATTGACAGGGGGAACTCCAAATTGATAGGGGGCATCCTAATTGGCAGCGTCATTGCGAATTGGCAGGGGGCACTCGAAATTGACAGGGGTCACTCCTAACTGACAGTGGGAGCTCCTAACTTTCAAGCGGCACTCCTAATTGCAAGGGGGTACTCCTCATTGACAGGGGGCACTCCTCAATGACAGGGAACACTCCTCATTGATTGGCGGCACTCCTCAATAACAGGGGGAACTCCTCAATGACAGGGGGCACTACTCCTTGACAGGGTGCACTCCTAATTGACAGGGGGCACTCCTCATTGACAGGGTGCACTCCTAATTGAGAGTGGACACTCCTCATTGACAGAGGGTTACTCCTGATTGACAGGGAGTCCCTCCTCATTGATGGTGGGTCACTCCTCATTGACGGGGGGGCACTCCTCATTCCCAAGGGGAACTGATCATTGAAATGGGCGCCCTAATTGACAGGGGGCACTCCTAATTTACTGGGGCCACTCTTAAATGACAGGGGGAGCTACTAACTGACAAGGCGCACTCCTATATGAAAGGGGGCACTCCTAATTGACAGGGGAGACTTCTACTTGACAGGAGGCAATCCTTATGGACAGTGGGCACTCCTTATTGACAGGGGGCACTCCCCATTGACAGGGGGCACTCCTCATTGACGGTGGGGCACTCCTCATTGACGTGGGGGGAATCGTCAGAGACGGGGGGGGGGCACTAGTCATTCACAGGGTGGCACACCTCATTGACGGAGGGGCAATCCTCATTGAAAGGGTGAAGTCCTCATTGACAGGGGGCTCTCCTAATGACAGAGGTCAGTCCAAATTGATAGGCGCCACTCCAAATTGACAAGGCGCAATCCCAATTGACAAAGGGCAGACCTAATTGACAGGGGGCACTCCTGATTGACAGGTGGCACACTTCATTGACAGGGGGCACTCCTCATTGACAGGGGTCACTCCTCATTGACAGGGGGCACTCCAATAGACAGGGAGCATTCCAATTGACAAGGGGCTCTCCAATTTACAGGGGGCACTCCAATTGACAGGGGGCTCTCCAATAGACAGGGGGCACTCCAATCGACAGGGCGCACTCCAATTGACAGGGTGTACTCCGATTGAACTGGGAGCCGCCTAATTGACAGGGGCCACTCCTAATTGGCAGCGCGGACTACTAATTGGCAGGGGGCACTCCAAAATTGCCAGGGGACACTGCTAATTTACAGCGGCTATTCCAATTTGAGAGGGGCACACCAATTTGACAGGGGGAACTCCAAATTGGCAGGGTGCACTTCTAATTTCCAGCGTCACTCCGAATTGTCAGCGGGCACTCCAAGATGAGAGGGAGCACTCCTATTGACAGGCGGTACTCCTAACTGACAGTGGGAGCTCCGAACTGACAAGGGGCACTCCTAATTGCAAGGGGGTACTCCTCCTTGACGGGGGGCACTCCGCATTGACAGGGGCACCCCTCATTGTTGGTGGGTCTCTCCTAATGGATGGTGCGGCACTCCTCATTGACGGTGGGACACTCCTAATTGACAGGGGGCACTCCTCATTGAAAGGCGGCACACTTCATTGACGGGGTCACACCTCATTGACAGGGGACACTCCTCATTGATGGGGGCACACCTCATTGACAGGGGGCGCTCCTCATTGACAAGGGGCTCTCCTCCTTGACATGGGGCACTCCTCATTGCCAGGGGCACTCCAATAGACAGGGGGCACTCCAATTGACAGAGGGCACTCCAATTGACAGGGGGCACTCCAATTGACAGGGTGTACTCCAATTGACATGGCGGACTCCGAATTGACAGGGGCCACTCCTAATTGGCAGCGGGCACTACTAATTGGCAGGGGGTACTACTAATTGCCAGGGGGCATTGCTAATTGATAGAGGGAACTCCAATTTCATAGGGGGACACCAAATTGACAGGGGGAACTCCAATTGGACAGGGGGAACTCCTCATTGGCAGCGTCACTTCGAATTGGCAGGGGGCACTCCAAAATGACAGGGAGCACTCCTAATTGAAAGGGGGCACTCCTAACTGACAGTGGGAGCCCCTAACGGACAAGCGGCACTCCTAATTGCAAGGGTCTACTTTTATTTGCCAGGCGGCACTGCTAATCGACAGGATGCACTCCTCATTGACAGGGGGCACTCCTCATTGACGAGGGGCTCTCCTCATTGTCAAGTGGAACTCCTCATTGACAGCGGCTTCCTAATTGACAGGGGCACTCTTAATTGACATGGGGCACTGCTAATTGTCAGGGGGAACGCCAACTTGACATGGGGCACTCCTAACTGACAGAGGGAACTCCTAATTGACATGGGGAGCTCGTAATTTATAAGGGGCACTCCTAATTGAAAGAGGGGCTCTCCTAATTGACAGGGGGCACTCCCAATTGACAGGGCCACTCCTCATTGACAGCGGGCACTCCTCATTGACAGGCGGCACACCTCATTGGCAGGGGGCATACCACATTGACAGGGGGCACTCCTCATTCACAGGGGGCACTCCTATAGACAGGGGACACTCCAATTGACAGGGGCACTCCCAATTGGCAGTGAGCACTCCTCATTGACAGGGTGCACTCCTAATTGACAGGGGGCAGTCCGAGTAGACTGGGGGCACTCCTAATTTAATTCGGGCACTCCACATTGACGGTTGGGTACACCTTATTGACGGTGGGGGCACTCCTGATTGACAGGGTGATGTCTTCATTGACAGGGGGCTCTCCTAATTGACAGGGGTCACTCCTAGTTTACTGGGGCCACTCCTAATTGACAAGGCGCTATCCTAATTGACATGGGGCAGACCTAATTGACAGTGGGCACTCCTCACTGACAGGGGGCACTCCTCATTGACAGGGGGCACTCCTCATTGATAGGGGGCACTCCTAATTGACAGGGGGCACTCCTCAGCGACAGGGGGCACTCCTAACTGACATGGGGCACTCCTAACTGACATAGGAAACTTGTAATCGATAAGGGGATCACCTAATTGAAAGGGGGCACTCCAAATTAACAGGGGCACTCCTAATTGACAGGGCCACTCCTCATTGACAGCGGTCACTCCTCATTGACAGGCGGCACTTCTCATTGACAGGGGGCACTCCTCGTTGAAGGTTGGGCACTCCTCATTGACGGTGGGGCACTCCTCATTGACGGGGGGGCTCTCCTCATTGACAAGTGGAACTCCTCATTGAGAGGGGCCTGCTAATTGACAGGGGGCACTCCTAATTGACATGGGGCACTGCTAATTGTCAGGGGGTATTCCTAATTGACATGGTGCACTCCTACTTGACATGGGGCACTCCTAATTGACATGGGGAGCTCGTAATTGATAAGGGGCACTCCTAATTGAAAGGGGTGCACTCCTAATTGACAGGGGAGACACCGAATTGACAGCGGCCACTCCTCATTGACAGCGGGCACTCCTCATTGACAGGGAGCACTCCTAATTGACAGTGGGAGCTCCTAACTGACAGTGGGAGCTCCTAACTGACAAGCGGCACTCCGAATTGCAAGCGAGTACTCTTAATCGACAGGGGGTACTCCTCATTGACAGGGTGCACGCCTCATTGAGAGGGGGCACTCCTCATTGACCGGGGCACGCCGCATTGATGGTGCGGCACTCCTCATTGACGGTGGGGCACTCCTCATTGACGTGGGGGCACTACTCATCCACGAGGGGGGGCGGCCATTCCTCATTGACAGGGTGAAGTCTTCATTGACAGGGGGCTCTCCTAATTGACTGGGGTCACTCCTAATTTACTGGGGCCACTCTTAATTGACAGGCGGAGCTTCGAACTGACAAGGGGCACTCCTATATGAAAGGGGGCACTCCTAATTGACAGGGGAGACTCGTATTTGACGGGTGCAATCCTATTTGACAGGGGGCACTTCTCATTGACAGGGGGCACTCCGCATTGACAGGGGGCACTCCAATTGACGGGGGGACACACTAATTGACAGGGGGCACTGAAATTGACATGGGGGACTACTAATTGAGAGGGTGCACTCCTAATTGACAGGGCCACTCCTCAATGACAGCGGGCACTCCTCATTGACAGGGGGCACTCCTCATTGGCAGGGTGGGACTCCTCACTGACGGGGGGGGGCACTCTTCATTGACGGTGGGGGTCTCCTCATTGACGGGGGGGGCACTCCTCATTGACACGGGGAACTCCATATTGACAGGGGGCTGTCCTCATTGAAAGGTGGCACTCCTCTTTCACATGGGACACTCCTCACTGACAGGGGGCACTCATCTTTGACAGGGGGCAATCCTCATTGACAAGGGGCAATCCTCAAAGACTGGGGGCACACCTCATTGACGGTCGGGCACTCCTCATTGACGGGAAGGCACTCCTCATTGACAGGGTGAAGTCTTAACTGACAGGGGGCTCTCCTAATTGACAGGGGTCACTTCTAATTTACTGGGGCCACTCGTAATAGATGGGGGAGCTCCTAATTGACAAGGCGCTATCCTAATTGACAGGGGGCAGAACTAATTGACAGTGGGCGCTCCTCATTGACAGGGAGTACTCCCCATGAAGAGGGGGCACTCCTCATTGCCAGGGGGCACTCCAAATTGACAGGGGGCACTCCAAATAGACAGGGGCACTCCTAATTGACAGGGGGCACTCCTAATTGATATGGGGCACTCCTAATTGACATGTGGCACTGCTAAATGGCAGGGGGCACTCCGAATTGACATGGGGCACTCCTAATGGACAGGGGGCACTCCTAATTGACATGGGGAGCTCGTAAATGAAAAGGCGCACTCCTAATTGAAAGGGGGCACTCCTATTTAACAGGGGGCACTCCTAATTGACAGGGCCACTCCTCATGGACAGCGGGCACTTCTTATTGACAAGGGGCACTTCTCAATGAGAGCGGACACTCCTCATTGACGGTTGGGACATCCTCATTGACGGTTGTTTACTCCTCATTGACGGGGGGGGCTCTCCTCATTGACAAGTGGAACCCCTCATTGACAGGGGCCTCCTCATTGACAGGGGACACACCTAAATGACATGGGGCACTGCTAATTGTCAGGGGTCACTCCTAATTGACATGGAGGAGCACTTCAACGGTCACGGGCATTCGGCCTCTGATATTCGGGTAAGCGTTCTCCAAGGCGGCCTTCGCGACACACGACAGCGCAGAGTCGCTGAGCAGAAACTGATAGCCAAGTTCCGCACACACGAGGACGGCCTCAACCAGGATATTGTGTTCATGTCACACTATTTGTAACTCCCACAGTTGCGTGGACCTGCACAGTTTCACTGGCTGTCTAGTCTGGAGACAATACACATCTTTTTAACCTGTCTTGATGCCCTCTCCACTCACATTGTTTCGTCTCTTAAAGACTTAGTTGTAAGTATTTGCATTCCAACCATTATTCTTGTAAATTGAGTCTGTGTCTTTATAAGCTCTGTTTGTGAACAGAATTCCCACTCACCTGAAGAAGGGGCTAAGAGCTCCGAAAGCTTGTGTGGCTTTTGCTACCAAATAAACCTGTTGGACTTTAACCTGGTGTTGTTAAACTTCTTACTGTGTTTACCCCAGTCCAACGCCGGCATCTCCACATCATGTACTCCTACTTGACAGGGGGCTCTCCTAATTGTCATGGGGAGCTCGTAATTGAAAGGGGCACCAATAATTGAAATGGGGGGCACTCCTAATTGACAGGGGGGACTCCTAATTGACAGGGCCACTCCTCATTGACAGCGGGTACTCCTCATTGACAGGGGGCACTCCAATTGACGGGGGGCACTCCAATTGACAGGGGGCACTCCTAATTGGCAGCGGGCACTCCTCATTGACAGGGTGCACTCCTAATTGACAGGGGGCTCCTATGTCTTATGGTCTTATGGGGCACTCCGAATTGACTGGGGGCAGTCCTAATTTATATGGGGCACTCTACATTGACGGTGGGGTACACCTTATTGACGGTGGGGCATTCCTCATTGACGGTAGGGCACTCTTCATTGACAGGGTGATGTCTTCATTGACAGGGGGCTCTCCTAATTGACCGGGGTCACTCCTAATTTACTGGGGCCACTCCTAATTGCCAGGGGGAGCTCATAATTGACAAGGCGCTATCCTAATTTACAGGGGGCAGAAAAAATTGACAGTGGGCACTGCTCATTGACAGGGAGCACTCCTCATTGACAGGCGGCACTCCTCATTGACAGAGGGCACTCCTTATTGACAGGGCGAACTCCGAAATGAAAGGGTGCACTCCTAATTGACATGGGGCACTCCTAATTGGCAGGTTGCACTCCTAATTGACATGGGGAGAAAGTAGTTGATAAGTGGCACTCCTAATTGAAAGGGGGCACTCTTAATTAACAGGGGGCACTTCTAATTGACAGGGCCACTAATCATTGACAGCGGGCACTACTCCTTGACAAGGGGCCGTCCTCATTGACGGTTGGGCACTCCTCATTGACGGTGGGGCACTCATTGACGGGGGGGCTCTCCTCTTTGACAAGTGGAACTACTCATTGACAGGGGCCTCCTAATTGACAGGGGGCACTCCAAATTGACATGGGGCAACGCTAATTGTCAGGGGGCACTCCTACTTGGCATGGGGCACTCCTACTTGACATGGCGCACTCCTAATTGTCATGGGGAGCTCGTAATTGATAAGGGTCACTCCTAATTGACAGGGGGCACTCCTAATTGACACGGCCACTCCTCATTGACAGGGCGCACTCCTCATTGACAGGGGGCACTCTTCATTGACGGTTAGGCACTCCTGATTGACGGTGGGGCTCTCCTCCTTGAAAAGTGGAACTCCTCATTGACAGGGGCCTCCTCCTTGACAGGGGCACTCCTAATTGACAGGGCATACTCTTCTTTGACAGGGGTCACTCCTAGGTGACGGGGGCCACTCCTCATTGACAGAGGACACTCCGCATTGATGGTGGGGCCCTCCTCATGGATTTTGGGGCACTCCTCATTGACGGTGGGGCACTACTCATTGACGTGGGGTCACTCCTCATTGACGTGGGGGCACTCGTCATTGACGTGGGGATACTCCTCATTGACGTGGGGGCACTCCTCATTGACGTGGTGGGAATGGTCATAGACGGCGGGGGGGCACTACTCATTCACAGTGTGGCACTCCTCATTGACGGTGGTGCACTCCTCATTGACAGGGTGAAATCCTCATTGACAGGGTGCTCTCCTAATTGACAGGGGTGACTCCTAATTGACAAGGCGCAATCCTAATTGACAGAGGGCAGACCTAATTGACAGGGTGCACTCCTAATTGACAGGTGGCACACCTCATTGACAGGGGCCACTCCAATTGACAAGGGGCACTCGAGTTGACGGGGGGCCCTCCAATTGACATGGCGGTCTCCTAATTGACAGGGGCTGCTCCTAATTGGCAGCGGGCACAACGAATTGGCAGGGGGTACTACTAATTCCCAGGGGGCACTCCTAACTGACAGTGGGAGCTGCTAACTGACAAGCGGCACTGCTAATTGCAAGGGGGTACTCCCATTCGAGAGGGGCCACTCCTCATTGACAGCGGGCACTTCTCATTGACAGGGGGCACTCCTCATTGGCAGGGGGGGCCTCCTAATTGACAGGGGGTCACTCCCAATTGACAGGGAGTACTCCTCGGTGACAGGGGGCAGTCCTCATTGACAGGGGGCACTCCCCTTTGACGGTGGGGGACTGCTCATTGACGGGGGGGGAGTCATCATTGACACGGGGAACTCCTCATTGACACGGGGCTGTCCTCATTGAAAGGGGGCACTCCTCTTTCAAACGGGACAATCCTCACTGACAGGGGGCAATCATCATTGACAGGGGGCAATCCTCAATGACTGGGGGCACTCTTCATTGACGGGACGGCACTCCACATTGACAGGGTGAAGTCTTTAATGACAGGGGTCACTCCTAATTTACTGGGGCCACTCGTAATTGACAGGGGGAGATCCTAATTGACAAGGCGCTAACCTAATTGACAGGGGACAGCACTAATTGACAGTGGGCGCTCCTCATAGACAGGGGGCACTTCGCATGATCAGGGGGCACTCCTAATAGACAGGGGACACTCCTTATTGACAGGGGGCACTCCTAATTGACATGGGGCACTCCTAATTGACATGTGGCACTGCTAAATGTCAGGGGGCACTCCTAATTGACATGGGTAACTCCGAATTGACATGGGGAGCTCGTAATTGATAAGGCGCACTCCTATTTGAAAGGGGGCGCTCCTAATTAACAGGGGGCACTCCTAATTGACAGCGCCACTCCTCATGGACAGCGGGCACTCCTCATTGACAGGGGGCACTTCTCATTGACAGAGGATCCTCCTCATTGACGGTGGGGCACACCTCATTGATGGGGGGGGGGCTCTCCTCATTGACATGTGGAACTCCTCATTGGCAGGGGCCTCCTAATTGACAGGGGATACTCCTAATTGACATGGGGCACTGTTATTTGTCAAGGGGCACTCCTAATTGACATGGGGAGCTCGTAATTGATAAGGGGCATTCCTAATTGAAAGGGGGGCACTCCTAATTGACGGGGGGGACTCCGAATTGACAGGGCCACTCCTCATTGACAACAGGCACTCCTCATTGACAGGGTCACTTCAATTGACGGGAGGCACTCCAATTGACACGGGGCACTCCAATTGACAGGGTGCACTCCAATTGACATGGGGGACGCCTAATTGACAGCTGGCACTGCTAATTGACAGTGGGCAATCCGCATTGACAGTGTGCACTCCTAATTGACAGGGGGCACTCCTAATTTATATGGGGCACTCTACATTGACGGTGGGGTACACCTTTTTGACGGTGGGGCATTCCTCATTGACGGTAGGGCACTCCTCATTGACGGAGGGGCACTCCTCATTGACGGGGCGGGGGGGGGCACTCTTCATTGACAGGGTGAAGTCTTCATTGACGGGGGGCTCTCCTAATTGACAAGGGTCACTCCTATTTACTGGGGCCACTCCTAATTGACAGGGGGAGCACCTAATTGACAAGGCGCTATCCTAATTAACAGGGAGCAGAACTAATTGACAGTGGGCACTCCTCATTAACAGGGGGCACTCCTCATCGACAAAGGGAATTCCTCATTGTCAGGGGCCTCCCAATTGTCAGGTGGCACTCTTAATTGACAGGGGGCACTCCTAATTCACATCAGAAGCTTGTACTTGATAAGGGGCATTCCTAATTGAAAGGGGGGGCACTCCTAATTGACATGGGACACTCCTAATTGACAGGGAGCACTCCTAATTGACATGGGAAGCTCGTAATTGATAAGGGGCATTCCTAATTGAAAGGGGGGCGCTCCTAATTGACAGGGGGCACTCCTAATTGACAGGGCCACTCCTCATTGAGAGCGGGAACTCCTCATTGACAGGGGGCTCACTCCTCATTGACAGGGGGCATTCCTCATTGACGTGGGGGGAATCGTCATAGACGGGGGGGCGGGGGCAATACTCATTCACATGGTAGCACTCCTCATTGACGTAGGGGAAATTGTCATAGTCGGGAGTGGGGGGCACTCCTCATTGACGGTGGGACAATCCTCTTTGACAGGGGGCTCACTCCTCATTGACGCGGGGGCACTCCTCATTGAAGTGGGGAGAATTGGCATAGTCGGGGGTGGCGGGGGGCACTCCTCATTGACGGTGGGGCACTCCTCATTGAAGTGGAGAGAATTGGCATAGTCGGGGGTGGGGGTCACTCCTCATTGACGGTGGGGCAATCCTCATTGACAGTGTGAATTCCCAATTGACAGTGGGCACTCCAATCGACACGGGGCACCCCAATTGACATGGGGGACTCCTAATTGACAGCGGGCACTCCGAATTTATATGGGGCACTCCTCATTGACGGGGGGGGGGGGGGCATTCCTCATGGACGCTGGGGCACCACTCATTGACGGAGGGGGGGCACTCCACATTGACGGGGGGGGCACACCTCACTGACAAGGGGAATTCCTCATTGTCAGGGGCCTCCCAATTGAGAGGCGGGACTCCTAATTGAGCGGGGGCACTCCTAATTAACATGTGGCACTCCTAATTGACGTGGGGCATTCCTAATAGTGAGGGGGCACTCCTAATTGCTATAGGGCACTCCTAATTGATAAGGTCACTCCTAGGTGACGGGTGCCACTCCTAATTGACAGGTGGCACTCCGCATGGATGGTGGGTCCCTGCTCATGGATTTTGGGGCACTCCTCACGGACGTTGGGGCACAACTGATTGACGGGGGGGGGGCACTCCTCATTGACGTTGGGGGGAATCGTCATAGACGGAGCGGGGCACTACTCATTCACCGGGTTGCAATCCTCATTGACTGTGGGGCAATCTTCATTGACAGTGTGAAGTCCCCATTGACAGGGGGCTCTCCTAATTGACAGGGGTCACTCCTAATTGATAGGGGCCACTCCTTATTGACAAGGCGCAATCATAATTGACAGAGGGCAGACCTAATTGACAGGGGGCACTCGTAATTGACAGGCTGCACACCTCATTGGCAGGGGGCACACCTCATTGACAGGGTGCACTCCAATAGACAGGGGGCACTCCAATAGACAGGGGGCACTCCTAATTGGCAACGGGCACTCCTCATTGACTGGGTGATGTCTTCCTTGACAGGGGGCTCTCCTAATTGACAGTGGTCACTCCTAATTTATTGGGGCCACTCCTAATTGAGAGGGGTTAGGGGGAGCACTTTATTGACAAGGCGCTATCCTAATTGACAGGGGGCAGTACTAATTGACAGTGGGCACTCCTCATTGACAGGGGGAACTCCTCATTGACAGGGAGCACTCCCCATTGACAGGGGGCATTCCTTATTGACAGGGGGCAATCCTAATTGTCATGGGGCACTCCTAATTGACATGAAGCACTCCTAACTGACAGGGGGCACTCCTAAGTGCCATGGGGAGCTCGTAATTGATACGGGGCACTCCTAATTGAAAGGGGGCACTCCTAATTAACAGGGGGCACTCCCAATTGACAGGGCCACTCCTCATGGACAGCGGGCACTCCTCATTGACAGGGGGCACTCCTCATTGACGGTTGGGCACTCCTCATTGACGGTGGGACACACATCATTAACGAGGGGGCTCTCCTCTTTGACAAGTGGAACACCTCATTTACAGGTGGGGCACTCCTAATTGACAGGGGGTACTCATATTTGACAGGGGGCACTCCTGATTGACTGGGGTCACTCCTAGGTGACGGGGGAAACCCCTGCTGACAGCGGGCACTCCGCATTGATGGTGGGGTCCGTCTCATGGATTTTGGGGAACTCCTCATTGACGGTGGGGTACTCCTCATTGACGTGGGGTCACTCCTCATTGACGTGGGGGGAATCATCATGGACGGGGGGGGGGCATTACTCATTCACAGCTGGCACTCTTCATTGACGGTGGTTCACTCCTCATTGACAGGGTGAAGTCCTCATTGACATGGGTCTCTCCTAATTGATAGGTCTCTCTCCTAATTGATAGGGGCCGCTCCTAATTGACAAGGCGCAATCCTAATTGACAGAGGGCAGACCTAATTGAAAGGAGGCACTCGTAAATGACAGGCAGCACACCTGATTGACAGGGGGCACTCCTCATTGACAGGGGGCACTCCAATAGACAGGGGGCACTCCAATTGACAGGGGGCACTCGAATCGACAGGGGGCACTCCAATTGATAGGGTGTACTCCAATTGACATGGGGGACTCCTACTTGACAGGGGCTACTCCTAATTTGCAGCGGACACTACGAATTGGCACGGGGTACTATTAATTGCCAGGGTGCACTGCTAATTGACAGGGGGTACTCCAATTTGATAGGGGGCACACCAAATTGACAGGGGGAACTCCTAATTGGCAGCGTCACTCCGAATTGGCAGGGGGCACTCCAAAATGACAGGGAGCACTCCTAACTGACAGTGGGAGCTCCTAACTGACAAGTGGCACTCCTAATTGCAAGGGGGTACTCTTAATCGACAGGGGGCACTCCTCATTGACAGGTTGCACTCCTCATTGACAGGCGGCACTCCCCATTGACAGGGGCACTATGCATTGATGGTGGGGCTCGCCTCATGGATGGTGCGACACTCCACATTGACGGTGGGGCACTCCTCATTGACAGGGTGAAGTCTCCATTGACAGGGGGCTCTCCTAATTTACAGAGGTCACTCCTAATTGACTGGGGCCACTCCGAATTGAAAGGGGGAGCTCCTAACTGACAAGGGGCACTCCTAATTGACAGGGGAGACTCTTAATTGATGGGGGCAATCCTAATTGCCAGGGGACACTTCTCATTGACAGTGGGCACTCCGCATTGACAGGGGGCACTCCAATTGACGGGGGGGGGCACTCCAATTGACAGGGGGCACTCCAATCGAAACGGGGCACTCCAATTGACAGGGTGCACTCCAATTGGCATGGGGTACTCTTAATTGACAGGGCCAATCCTCATTGACAGGGGGCACTCCTCATTGGCAAGGGGAACTCCTAATTTAAAGGGGGTGACGCCGAATTGACACTGATCACTACTGGGTGACAGAAGGCACTCCTCATTGACAGGGGGCACTCTTAATTGACGGTAGGGCACTCCGCATTGACGGGGGGGGGAGGGGGGGGTCACTCCTCATTGACACGCTGAACTCCTCATTGACAGGGGGCTGTCCTCATTGAAAGGGGGCACTCCTCTTTCACATGGGACACTCCTCACTGACAGGAGGCACTCATCATTGACAGGGGGCTATCCTCATTGACAAGGGGCAATCCTCATTGACAGGGGGCACTCCTCATTGACGGTGGGGCACTCCTCATTGACGGGAAGGCACTCCTGATTGACAGTGTGAAGTCTTCAATGACAGGGGGCTCTCCTAATTGACAGGGGTCAGTCCTAATTTACTGGGGCCACTCCTAATTGCCAGGGGGAGCTCCTAATTGACAACGCGCTATCCTATTTGACAGGGGGCACAACTAATTGGCAGTGGGCGCTCCTCATGGACAGGGGAGATTCCTCATTAACAGGGGGCACTCCTCATTGACAGGAGGCATTCCTAATAGACAGGTGGCACTCCTAATTGACATGGGGCACTCCCCATTGACGATGGGGGCACACCCCATTGAAGTGGGGGCACTCTTCATTGACGGTGGGGGACTCCGCATTTTCGGGGGAGGGGGAGCACTCCTCATTGACACGCTGAAATCCTCATTGACAGTTGGCTGCCCTCATTGAAACGGGCCACTCCTCTTTCACATGGGATACTCCTCAATGACAGGGGGCACACATCATTGACAGGGGGCAATCCTCATTGACAGGGGGCACTCCTCATTGACGGTGGGGCACTCCTCATTGACGGGAAGGCACTCCTCATTGACACGCTGAAATCCTCATTGACAGTTGGCTGCCCTCATTGAAACGGGCCACTCCTCTTTCACATGGGACACTTCTCACTGACAGGGGGCACTCATCATTGAGAGGGGGCAATCCTCATTGACAAGCGGCAATCCTCATTGACAGGGGGCACTCCTCATTGACGGTGGGGCACTCCTCATTGACGGGAAGGCACTCCTCATTGACAGTGTGAAGTCTTCAATGACAGGGGGCTCTCCTAATTGACAGGGGTCACTCCTAATTTACTGGGGCCACTCCTAATTAAGGATGCAGGGGTTAACGGAATTACAAAATTAATGGTAGAGGAGAGGGTGCAAGTGAATGAAGGCGGTAATTTAGATAAGGGAGTAGAGGGAGAGGGTGTTCGCGACTCATTAAAGCGGGTCCAGATAAAAGCTGGAATAAGGACACTTTGCCTGAATGCACGAAGCATTCGGAACAAGGTAAATGAGTTGATGGTGCAAATCAGCACAAGCGGGTACGATCTAGTGGCCTTTACATAAACGTGGCTGAAAGGTGACCAGGACTGGGAGATGAATATCCAGGGGTTTCAGGCGTTTAGGAAGAATAGACAGGAAGGAAAAGGTGGTGGGGTCGCGCTCTTAATAAGAGATAATATCACGGTGTACTGAGGGATGACATAGGCTCTGAGGAACGAAACGTGGAATCATTATGGTTAGAGATGAGGAATAGTAGAGGGAGAAAGACACTAGTAGGTGTGGTATATCGGCCCCCAAATAATAATGTTGAGGTAGGGAGGGCTATAAACAAGCAGATAAGGGATGCGTGTAAAAACGAAACGGCAATAATCATGAGGGACTTCAACATGCACATTGACTGGCAGACTCAAGTCGGTAAGGGTGGAATGGAGGAAGAGTTCTTGGAATGCTGTCGGGCTAGTTTCCTTGAACAGCATGTTAGGGAACCGACGAGGGAACGAGCTATTTTGGATCTGGTATTGTGTAACGAGGTAGGTAGAATTAAGGATCTTATTGTGAAGGACCCTCTTGGGTCTAGTGACCACAATATGGTCGAATTTCTGATTCAGATGGAAGAGGAGAAAGTTTGGTCCCAAACCAGTGTCCTCTGTTTGAACAGAGGGAAATATGATAGGATGAGGGATGAATTGGCTCAGGTAGACTGGGAGAGCAGGCTGGCAGGTAGGATAGCTGAGGAACAGTGGAGGATTTTTAAGGAGATTCTTTTCAGTTCTCAGCAAAAATATATTCCAGCAAAAAACAAGGATTGTAAGAAAAGGGAGAACCAGCCGTGGATAACGAAGGAAATAAAGGAGAGTATTAAAATAAAAACAGCTGCGTACAGAGTGGCCAGAAATAGTGGAGAAACAAGTGATTGGGAAAAATTTAAGAAACAACAAAGAGAGACTAAGAAAGCGATAAAGAAAGGAAGGATAGAATATGAAGCTATGCTAGCAATTAATATAAAAAATGATAGTAAAAGTTTTTATAAATATATAAAAAGGAATAGAGTGGCTAGAGTGAATGTTAGACCCTTGGAGGACGAGAGGGGGGAGTTAATAGTGGGAAATGAGGATATGGCTGAGTGTTAAATAAGTTTTTTGTGTCGGTCTTCACGGTGGAGGACACAAATAGTTTGCCAAATACTAACGATAGAGGGTTGGCAGCAGGAGAAATACTTAATACAATTGATGTTACCAGAGAGGCAGTGCTGGGTAGACTAATGGGACTGAAGGTAGACAAGTCCCCGGGTCCGGATGGAATGCATCCCAGGATATTGAAAGAAATGTCAGAGGTAATAGTGGATGCGTTAGTGATTATTTATCAAAACTCGTTGCATTCTGGGGTAGTGCCGGTTGATTGGAAAACGGCTAATGTTACGCCGCTGTTTAAAAAAGGAAGGAGACAAAAGGCGGGTAACTATAGGCCGGTCAGCTTAACGTCTGTAGTAGGGAAAATGCTGGAATCCATTATTAAAGAGGAGATAGCAGGGCATCTGGATAGAAATGGTTCGATCAATCAGACGCAGCATGGATTCATGAGGGGAAAGTCGTGCTTGACGAACATGTTGGATTTTTATGAAGATGTGACGAGGGCGGTTGATGGAGGAGAACCGGTGGATGTGGTGTTTTTGGATTTCCAAAAGGCGTTTGATAAGCTGCCCCATAAAAGGCTGCTGACGAAGATTGGGGCACACGGAGTTGGGGGTAGTGTGTTAAAGTGGATTGGGGACTGGCGATCCGACAGGAAGCAAAGAGTCGGAATAAATGGGTGTTCTTCCGGTTGGAGGAAGGTAACTAGTGGCGTGCCGCAGGGATCGGTACTCGGGCCGCAACTATTTACCATTTATATAGATGATCTGGAGGAGTGGACGGAGTGTAGGGTAACGAAGTTTGCAGACGACACAAAGATAAGTGGAAAAGTGAATCGTGTGGAGGACGGAGAAGATCTGCAGAGAGATTTGGACAGGCTGAGTGAGTGGGCGAGGATATGGCAAATGGAGTATAACGTTGATAAATGCGAGGTTATACACTTTGGAGGAAATAATAACGAATGGGATGACTATCTCAATGGAAACAAATTAAAACATGCTACCGTGCAAAGGGACCTGGGGGTCCTTGTGCATGAGACGCAAAAGCCCAGTCTGCAGGTACAACAGGTGATCAAGAAGGCAAATGGGATGTTGGCCTATATCGCGAGGGGGATAGAATATAAAAGCAGGGATGTCTTGATGCACCTGAACAGGGCATTGGTGAGGCCGCAGCTGGAATACTGCGTGTAGTATTGGTCCCCTTATATCAGGAAGGATATATTGGCATTGGAGGGAGTGCAGAGAAGGTTCACCAGCTTGATACCGGAGAAGAGGGGTTTGGATTATGAGGAGAGGCTGAGGAGATTGGGTTTGTACTCGTTGGAGTTTAGAAGGATGAGAAGGGATCTTATGGAGACTTATAAGATAATGCGGGGGCTGGATAGGGTGGAGGCGGAGAGATTCTTTCCACTTAGTAAGGAAGTTAAAACTAGAGGACACAGCCTCAAAATAAAGGGGGATCGGTTTAAGACAGAGTTGAGGAGGAACTTCTTCTCCCAGAGGGTGGTGAATGTTTGGAATTCTCTGCCCACTGAGGTGGTGGAGGCTACCTCGCTGAATATGTTTAAAGCGCGGATGGATGGATTCCTGATCGGTAAGGGAATTAAGGGTTATGGGGATCAGGCGGGTAAGTGGTACTGATCCACGTCAGATCAGCCATGATCTTATTGAATGGCGGGGCAGGCTCGGTGGGCTAGATGGCCTACTCCTGCTCCTATTTCTTATGTTCTTATGTTCTTAATTGACACGGGGAGCTCCTAATTGACAAGGAGCTATCCTATTTGACAGGGGGCAGAACTAATTGACAGTGGGCGCTCCTCATTGACAGGGGGCTCTCATCTTTGAAAGGGGGCACTCCTCTTTCACATGGGGCACTCCTCACTGACAGGGGGCACTCATCATTGACAGGGGGCAATCCTCATTGACAAGGGGCAATCCTCATTGACGGTGGGGTACTCCTCATTCACGGGAAGGCACTCGTCATTGATGGGGTGAAGTCTTCAATGACAGGGTGCTCTCCTAATTGACAGGGGTAACTCCTAATTTACTGGGGCCACTCCGAACTGACAGGGGGAGCTCCTCATTCACAAGGCGCTATCCTATTTTACAGGGGGCAGAACTAATTAACAGTGGGCGCTCCTCATTGACAGGGGCACTCCTCATTAACAGGGGGCACTCCTCATTGAGAGGGCGCACTCCTCATTGACAGGGGGCACTCCCGATTGACAGGGGATACTCATAATTGACAGGGGGCACTCCGCATTGACAGGGGGCACTCCTAATTGACATGGGGCACTCCTAATTGACATGGCGAACTGCTAAATGTCACGGTGCACCCCTAATTGACATGGGGCATTCCTAATTGACAGCGGGCACTGCTAACTGACATGGGGAGCTCGTAATTGAAAAGGGGCAATCCTAATTGAAAGGGGGCACGCCTATTTAACAGGGGGCAATCCTAATTGACAGGGCCACTCCTCATGGACAGCGGGCAATCCTGATTGACAGGGGACAGTTCTGATTGACAGGGGGCACTCCTCATTGACGGTTGGGCACTCCGCATTGACAAGTGGAATCCTCATTGAAAGGGGCCTCCTAATTGATATGGGGCACTCCTACTTGACAGGGGGCTCTCCTAATTGACATGGGGAGATCGTAATTGATAAAGGGCACTCCCATTTGAAAGGGGGCACTCCTAATTGACAGGGGGGACTCCTAATTGACATGGGGCACTCCTCATTGACAGGGGGCACTCCAATTGACAGGAGGCACTCCTCATTGACAAGGGGCAATCCTCATTGACGGTGGCGCACTCCTCATTGACGGGAAGGCACTCGCCGCTGACAGGGTGAAGTCTTCAATGACAGGGGGCGCTCCTAATTGACAGGGGTCACTCCTAATTTACTGGGGCCACTCCTAATTGACGGGGGGAGCTCCTAATTGACAAGGCGCTATCCTTTTTGACAGGGGGCAGAACTAATTAACAGTGGGCGCTCCACATTGACAGGGGCACTCCTCATTAACAGGGGGCACTCCTCATTGACAGGGGGCACTCCTCATTGACAGGGGGCACTCCCCATCGACAGGGGGCACTCACAATTGACAAGGGGCACTCCTAATTGACAGGGGGCACTCCGCATTGACAGGGGGCACTCCTAATTGACATGGGGCACTCCTAATTGACAGGGGGGACTCCTAATTGACATGGGGCACTCCTCATTGACAGGGGGCACTCCAATTGACAGGAGACACTCCAATTGACAAGGGGCACTCCAATTGACAGGGGCACTCCAATTGACAGGGTGTACTCCAATTGACATGGGGGACTCCTAATTGGCAGGGGCTACTCCTAATTGGCAGCGGGCACTACGACTTGGCAGGGGGTACTACTAATTGCCGGGGGCACAGCTAATTGGCAGGAGGTACTCCAATTTGATAGGGGTCACACCAAATTGACAGGGGGAACTCCAAACTGACAGGGGGCACTCCTAATTGTCAGCGTCACTCCGAAATGGCAGGGGGCACACCAAAATGACAGGGAGCACTCCTAATTGACAGGGGGCACTCCTAAATGACAGTTGGAGCTCCTAACTGACAAGTGGCAATCCTAATTGCAAGGGGGTACTCTTATTCGACAGGGGGAACTGCTCATTGACAGGGGCACTCCGCATTAATGGTGGGGCTCTCCTCATGGATGGTGCAGTACTCCTCATTGACGGTGGGGCACTCATCATTGACGGGGGGGGGGGCACACCTCATTGACGTTGGGTGAATCATCATTGATGGGGCGGGCACTACTCATTCACGGGGGGGGGGGCGCACTCCGCATTGATGGGGGGGGGGGCTCTCCTCATTGAAATGTGGAACACCTCATTGACAGGTGCCTCCTAATTGACATGGGGCAGTCCTAATTGACATGGGGAGCTCGTAATTGATACGGGGCTTACCTAATTGAAAGGGGGGCACTCCTAATTGACAGGTGGGACCCCTAACTGACAGGGCCACTCCTCATTGACAGCGGGCATTCCTCATTGACAGGGGGATACTCCGAATTGACAGGGATCCCTCCGATGTGACAGGGGGCACTCGTCATTGACAGGGGACACTTCCCATTAACGATGGGGGCACTCCTCATTGACGGGGGGACACTCTTCATTGACGGTGGGGCACTCCACATTGACGGGAGGGCACTTCTCATTGACACGGGGAACTCCTCATTGACGGGGGCTGTCCTCATTGAAAGGGGGCACGCCTCTTTCACATTGGACACTCGGCACTGACAGGGGGCACTCATCATTGACATGGGACAATCCTCATTGACAAGGGGCAATCCTCATTGACGGTGGCGCATTCCTCATTGACGGGAAGGCACTCGCCGCTGACAGGGTGAAGTCTTCAATGACAGGGGGCGCTCCTAACTGACAGGGGTCATTCCTAATTTACTGGGGCCACTCCTAATTGACGGGGGGAGCTCCTAATTGACAAGGCGCTATCCTATTTGACAGGGGGCAGAACTAATTAACAGTGGGCGCTCCACATTGACAGGGGCACTCCTCATTAACAGGGGGCACTCCTCATTGACAGGGGGTACTCATCATTGACAGGGGGCACTCCCCATTGACAGGGGGCACTCACAATTGACAACGGGCACTCCTAATTGACAGGGGGCACTCCGCATTGACGTGGTGGCAATCGTCATAGACGGAGGGGGCACTCCTCATTGACGGTGGTGCACTCCTCATTGACAGGGTGAAGTCCTCATTGACAGGGGGCTCTCCTAATTGATAGGGGTCACTCCTAATTGACAAGGCGCAATCCTAATTGACAGAGGGCATACCTAATTGACAGTGGGCACACCTCATTGACACGGAGCACTCCTCATCGACAATGGGCACTCCAATAGACAGGGGGCACTCCAACTGACAGGGGGTACTCCAATTGACAGGGCGCACTCCAATTGACAGCGGGTACTCCAATCGACATGGGGCTCTCCTAATTGACAGGGGTCACTCCTATATTTACTGCGGCCACTCCTAATTGACAGGGGGAGCTCCTACCTGACAAGCGGAACTCCTGCATGAAAGGGGGCACTCCTAATTGACAGGGGAGACTCGTAATTGACGGGGGCAATCCTAATTGACTGGGGGCACTTCTCATTGACAGGGGGCACACCGCATTGACAGAGAGCACTCCAATTGACAGGGTTGTGAGGGGCACTCCAATTGAAAGGGGGCACTCCAATCGACACGGGGCACTCCAATGACAGGGTGCACTCCAATTGACATAGGGGACTCCTAATTGACAGGGGGCACTCCTATTTGGCAGCGGGCACTCATCATTGACAGGGTGCAATCCTAAATGACAGGGGGCACACCGAATTGACAGGGGGCACTCCTCATTGACGGGGGCACTCCTCATTGACGGTGGGGCACTCCTCATTGACGGGGGGGGGGAGTCCTCATTGACGGGCGGGGAGGGCACTCCTCATTGGCAATGGGAATTCCTCATTGACAGAGGCCTCCCTATTGAAATGGGGCACTCCTAATTGACATGGGCACTGCTAATTGTCAGGGGGAGCTCATAATTGATATGGGGCACTCCGAATTGAAAGGGGGCACTCCTAATTGACAGGGTTCACTCCTATTTGACAAGGTCACTCCTCATTGACAGCGGGCACTCCTCTATGACAGCGGGCACTCCTCATTGGCAGCGGGCACTCCTAATTGACAGAGGGTCACTCCTATTTGACAGGGATCACTCCCAGGTGACAGGGGGCACTCCTCACTGACAGGGGGCACTCCCCAGTGACGGTGGGGGCACTCCTTATTGAGGGGAGAGCAGTCTTCATTGACGGTGGGGCACTCCTCATTGACGGTGGGGGGGCACTCCTTTTTGAGACGGGGAACATCTCATTGACAGGGGGCTGCCCTCATTGAAAGGGGGCACTCCTCTTTCACATGGGGCACTCCTCACTGACAGGGGGCACTCCTCATTGACAGGGGGCATTCCTAATTGACATGGGACACTGCTAATTGTCAGGGGGCACTCCTCATTGACATGGTGAGCTCGTAATTGACAAGGGGCACTCCTAATTGAAAGGGTGGTACTCCTAATTGACAGGGGGTACTCCTAATTGACAGGGCCACTCCTCATGGACAGCAGGCTCTCCTCATTGAAAGGGGGCACTCCTCATTGACGGTTGGGCACTCCTCACTGACGGGGGGCTCTCCTGTTTGACTGCCGGCTCCTAATTGTCAGCGGGCACTCCTAATTGACAGGGGGTCACTCCTAATTGACAGGGATCACTCCTAGGTGACAGGGGGCACGTTTCATTGACAGTGTGCACTCCTCATTGCCAGGGGGCACTCCACATTGACAGGGGCACACCTCATTGACGGTGGGGCACTCGTCATTGACGGGGGGGGCACACCTCATTGACGTGGGGTAAATCATCACTGACGGGGCGGGCACTTCTCATTCACGGGGGAGGGGGAGCGGGGGGCACTCCTCATTGACGGTGGCACACTCCTCATTGACAGAGTGAAGTCTTCATTGACGGGGGGGCTCTCTTGTTGACAGGGGTCACTCCAAATTTACCTGGGCCACTCCTAATTGACAGGGGGAACTCCTACCTGACAAGGAGCACTCCTATATGAAAGGGGGAACTCCTAACTGACAGGGGAGACTCGTAATTGACGGGGGCAATCCTAATTTACAGGGGCCACTTTTCATTGACAAGGGGGCACTCCGCATTGACAGGGGGCACTGCTATTGACGGGGGGGGCACTCCAATTGACAGGGTGGCATTCCAATCGACACGGGGCACTCCAATTGATAGGGTGCACTCCAATTGACATGGGGGACTCCTAATTTAAAGGGGGCACTCCTAATTGGCAGCGGGCATTCCTCATTGACAGGGTGCACTCCTAATTGACAGGGGTCACTCCGAATTGACTGGGTGCACTCCGATTCTGTATGGGGCACTCTACATTCACGGTGTGGTACACCTTATTGACAGTGGGGCATTCTTCATTGACGGGGGGGGGGGGGGCGCTCACCTCATTGACAAGTGGAACTCCTCATTGACAGGGTCCTCCTAATTGACAGGGGGCACTCCTAATTGACATGGAGCACTGCTAATTGTCAGGGGGCACTCCTAATTGACATGGGGCACTCGTACGTGACAGGGGCCTCTCCTAATTGACATTGGGGAGCTCGTAATTGACAAGGGGCACTCCTAATTGAAAGGCGGGAATTTCTAATTGACAGGGCCACACGTCATTGACAGCGGGCACTCCTCATTGAAAGGGGGCATTCGAATTGAAGGGGGGGGTGCACCCCTCATTGACAAGGGGAATTCCTCCTTGCCAGGGGGCACTCCTAATTGACATGGGGAACTCCTAATTGAAATGGGCACGGCTAAATGTCAGGTGGAGCTCGTAATTGATAAGGGGCAACTCCTAATAGAAAGGGGGCACTCCTAATTGACAGGGTGCACTCCTTGTTGACAGGGCCACACCTCACTGACAGCGGGTACTGCTCATTGGCGGGGGGGGGGGGGGGGGCACTCCTAATTGATAGGGGATCACTCCTAATTGACAGGGATCACTCCTAGGTGACAGTGGGCACTCCTCATTGACAGGCGGCACTCCCCATTGACGGTGGGGCACTCCTCATTGACGGGGGGCTCTCTTCTTTGACGGGGGGGCACTCTTCATTGACGGGGGAGGCACTCCTCATTGACAGGGGATCACTCCTAATTGACAGGGATCACTGCTAGCTGACAGGGGGCACTCCTCATTGACAGGGGGCACTCCTCACTGACGGTGGGGGCACTCCTCATTGACGGCGGGGCACTCCTCATTAACGTGGGGGGAATTCACAGGGCCATTCCTCATGGACAGCGGTCACGCTCATTGACAGGGGGCGCTCCTCATTGACAGGGGGCACTCCCCATTGACGGTTGGGCACTCCTCATTGACGGTGGGGCACTCCTCATTGGCGGGGGGGCTCTCCTCATTGAAAAGTGGAACTCCTCATTGACAGCGGCCTCCTAATTGACAGGGGGCACTCCTGATTGACATGGGGCTCTGCTAATTGTCAGGGGGCACTCCTAATTGACATGGGGCACTCCTAATTGACATGGGGAACTCGTAATTGATAAGGGGCTCTCCTAATTGAAAGGGGGGCTCTCCTATTGGAGAGGGGGCACTCCTAATTGACAGGGCCACTCCTCATTGACGGTTGGGCACTGCTCATTGACGGTGGGGCTCACCTCCTTGACATGTGGAACTCCTCATTGACAGGGGGCACGCACAATTGACAGGGGTCACACCGAGGCGACGGGGGCCACTCCTCATTGAGAGGGGGCACTCCGCATTGATGGTGGGGCCCTCCTCATGGATTTGGGGGCTCTCCTCATTGACGGTGGGGCAGTCCTGATTGACGGGGGGGGGGGGGCGCACTCCTCATTGACGCGGGGGGAATCATCATAGACGGAGGGGGGCAATACTCATTCACAGGGTGGCACTCCTCATTGACGGTGGGGCAATCCTCATTGACAGGGTGAAGTCCTCATTGACAGGGGGATCTCCTAATTAATAGGGGCCACTCGTAATTGACAAGGCGCAATCCTAATTGACAGGGTGCACACCGCATTGACAGGGGACACTCCAACAGACAGGGGGAACTGCAATTGACAGGGGGCACTCCAATTGACAGGGAGCACTCCAATTGACAGGGGGCACTCCAATCGACAGGGGGCACTCCAATTGACAGGATGTACTCCAATTGAAATGGGGGACTCCTAATTGCCAGGGGCTACTCCTAATTGGCAGCGGGCACTACGAATTGGCAGGGGGTAGTACTAATTGCCAGGGGGCACTGCTAATTGGCAGCGTCACTCCGAATTGGCAGGGGGCACTCCAAAATGACAGGGATCACTCCTAATTGACAGGGGGCACTCCTAACGGACAGTGGGAGCTCCTAATTGACGAGCGGCACTCCTAATTGCAAGGGGGTACACTTAATCGACAGGGGGCACTCCAATTGACAGCGTGTACTCCAATTGACATGGGGGCCTCCCAATTGACAGGGGCTACTCCTAATTGGCAGCGGGCACGACGAATTGGCAGAGGGTACTACTAATTGCCCGGGGGCACTCGTAATTGAAAGGCGGCACACCTTATTGGCAGGGAGCACACCTCATTGACAGGGGGCACTTGTCATTGACAGGGGACACTCCAATAGACAGGGGGCGCTCCAATTGACAGGGGCACTCCTAATTGGCAGCGGGCACTCCTCATTGACAGGGTGCTCTCCTAATTGACAGGGGGCCCTCCGAATTGACTGGGGGCACTCCTAATTTATATGGGGCACTCTACACTGACGGTGGGGTACACCTTATTGACGGTGGGGCATTCCTCATTGACGGTAGGGCACTCCTGATTGACGGGGGGCAATTCTCATTGACAGGGTGATGTCTTCATTGACAAGGGGGTCTCCTAATTGACAGGAATCACTCCTAATTTACTGGGAACACTCCTAATTGACAGGGGGAGCTCCTACTTGACAAGGCGGGATCCTAATTGACGAGGGGCAGATCTGATTGACAGTGGGCACTCCTCTTTGACAGGGGGCATTCCTCATTGAAAGGGGGCACTCCTCATTGACGGTTGGGCACTCCTCATTGACGGTGGGGCACTCCTCATTGACGGGGGGGGGCTCTCCTCATTGACAATTGGAACTCCACTTTGACAGGGGCCTCCTAATTGACAGTGGGCACTCCTAATTGACACGGGGCACTGCAAATTGTCAGGGGGCACTCCTAATTGACATGGGGCACTGCTAATTGTCAGGGGGCACTCCTAATTGACATGGGGCACTCATACTTGACAGGGACCTCTCCTAATTGTCATGGGGAGCTCGTAATTAATAAGGGGCACTCCTAATTGAAAGGCGGGAATTTCTAATTGACAGGGCCACACGTCATTGACAGCGGGCACTCCTCATTGACAGGGGGCACTCGAATTGAAGGGGGGGGGTGCACCCCTCATTGACAAGGGGAATTCCTCATTGCCAGGGGCCGCCCAATTGACAGGGGGCACTCCTAATTGACAGGCGGCACTCCTAATTGACATGGGGCACTCCTTATTGAAATGGGCACTGCTAAATGACAGGGGGAGCTCGTAATTGATAAGGGGCACTCCTAATAGAAAGGGGGCACTCCTAATTGACAGGGATCACTCCAAGGTGACAGGGGGCACTCCTCATTGACAGGCGGCACTCCCCATTGACGGTGGGGCACTCCTCATCGACGGGGGGCTCTCTTCATTGACGGTGGGGCACTCCTCATTGGCAGGGGGGGCTCTCCTAATTGACAGGGGATCACTCCTAATTGACAAGGATCACTGCTAGCTGACAGGCGGCACTCCTCATTGACAGGGGGCACTCCTCATTGACGGTGGGGGGCACTCCTCATTCACGGCGGGGCACTCCTCATTGACGGGGGGGGGGGCACTCCTCATTGACGTGGGGGGAATCCTCATTGACGTGGCGGGCACTACTCATTCACGGGGGGGGCGGGGGAAGCGGGGTACTCCTCATTGACGGTGCCGCCATGCTCATTGACAGGGTGAAGCCTTCATTGCCAGGGGCCTCCCAACTGACAGGGGGAACTCCTAATGGACAGGCCCACTCCGCGTTGTCAGCGGGCACTCCTCGTTGACAGGGGGGCACTTTTAATTTACAGGGGGTCACTCCTAATTCACAGGGGTCACTCCGAGGTGACAGGCGCACTCCTCATTGACAGGGGGCACTCCCCATTGACGGTGGGGGCTCTCCTCATTGACGGGAGGGCGCTCTTCTTTGACGGTGGGGCACTCCTCATTGACGGTGGGGGGGGGGGGGAGGGACGCTTCATTGACATGGGGAACTCCTCATTGACTGGGGGCTTTCCTCATTGAAAGAGGGCACCCCTCATTCACATGGGACACTCCTCACTGACAGGGGGCACTCATCACTGACAGGGGGCAATCCGTATTGACAAGGGGCAATCCTCATTGACAGGGGGGACTCCTCATTGACGGTGGGGCACTCCTCATTGACGGGGGGGGACTCCTAATTGACGGTGGGGCAATCCTCATTGACAGGGTGAAGTCCTCATTGACAGGGGGCTCTCCTAATTGAAAACGGCCACTCCTAATTGACAAGGCGCAATTCTAATTGACAGAGGGCAGACCAAATTGACAGTTGACACTCCAAATTGAAAGGTGGCACACTTCATTGACAGGGGGCACTCCTCGTTGACATGGGGCACTCCTCATCGATAGGGGGCACTCCAATAGACAGGGGGCATTCCAATTGACAGGGGGCACTCCAATTGACAGGGGGCACTCCAATTGACAGGGGCACTCAATTCGGCAGGGGGCACTCCAATTGAAAGGGTGTACTCCAATTGAAAGGGTGTACTCCAATTGAAATGGCGGACTCCTAATTGGCAGCGGTCACCACTAATTGGCAGGGGGCACTGCTAATTGTCAGGGGTCACTCCAATTTGATAGGGGGCACACCAAATTGACAGGGGGAACTCCAAATTGACAGGGGAACTCCAAATTGACAGGAGGCACTCCTAAGTAGCATCGTCACTCCGAATTGGCAGGGGGCACTCCAGAATGACAGGGAGCACTCCCAATTGACAGGGGGCACACCTATCTGACCGTGGGAGCTCCTACCTAACAAGCGGCACTCCTAATTGCAAGGGGGAACTCTTAATTGACAGGGGGTCCTGCTAATTGACAGGGTGTACTCCTAATCGACAAGGGGCAATCCTCATTGACAGGGTGCACTCCTCATTGACAGGGGGCACTCCGCATTGACAGGGGACACTCCTCATTGAACAGGGTCACTCCGCATTGAAGGTGGGGCTCTCCTCATGGATGGTGCGGCACTCCTCATTGACGGTGGGGCACTCCTCATTGACGGTGGGGCACTCCTCATTGACGGTGGGGTACTCCTCATTGACGGGGGGGCTCTCATCTTTGACAAGTGGAACTTCTCATTGACAGCGGCCTCCGAATTGACTGAGGGCAATCCTCATTGACAGGGGGCACTCTTAATTGTCAGGGGGGCACTCCTAATTGAATTGGAGCACTCCTAATTGACATGGGGCTCTCCTAATTGACATGCGGAGCTCGTAATTGATATGGGGCACTCCTATTTGAAAGGCGGGAACTCCGAATTGATAGCGGGCACTCCCCACTGACAGGGGGCACTCCTCATTGACAGGGGGCACTCCTCATTGACGTTTGGGCACTCCTCATTGACGGTGGGGCACTCCTCATTGACGGGGGGGGGGCACTCCTCATTGACAAGTGGAATTCCTCATTGACAGGGGCCTCCTATATGGCAGGGGGCACTCCTAATTGACAGGGGGCACTCCTCTTTGACAAGGGGCACTCCTAATTGACACTGGTCACTCCTCGGTGACGGGGGCCACTCGTCATTGACAGTGGGCACTCCGCATGGATGGTGGGGCCCTC
This sequence comes from Mustelus asterias, assembly GCF_964213995.1. Lineage (NCBI taxonomy): Eukaryota > Metazoa > Chordata > Chondrichthyes > Carcharhiniformes > Triakidae > Mustelus > Mustelus asterias. The sequence goes on from NW_027590127.1 coordinate 1,441,003, forward strand.
CTCATGGATTTTGCGGCTCTCTTCATTGACGGTGGTGCACTCCTCATTGACAGGGTGAAGGCTTCATTGACAGGGGGCTCTCCGAATTGACAGGGGTCACTCCTAAACTATTGGGGCTACTCCTAATTGACGGGGGAGCTTCTAATTCACAAGGCGCTATCCGAATTGACAGGGAACAGAACTAACTGACAGTGGGCAATCCTCATTGACAGGGTGCACTCCTCATTAACAGGGGGCACTCCTCATTGACAGGGGACATTCCGCAATGACAGCGGGCACTCCTCATTGACAGGGGGCACTCCTAATTGTCAGGGGGAGCTCGTAATTGACAAGGGGCACTCCTAATTGAAAGGGCGCACTCCTAACTGACAAGGTGCACTCCTAATTGACAGAGCCACACCTCTTTGACAGCGGGTACTGCTCATTGGCAGGAGGGCACTCCACATTGACAGGGGCACTCCACATTGAAGGTGGGGCTCTCCTCATGGATGGTGCGGCACTCCTCATTGACGGTGGTGCACTCCTCTTTGACAGGGTGAAGTCTTCATTGACAGGGGGCTCTCCTAATTGACAGGTGTCACTCCTAATTTACTGCGGCCACTCCCAATTGACACGGGGAAGCTCCTAATTGACAAGGCGCTATCCTAATTGACAGGGGCCAGAACTAATTGACATTGGGCACTCTTCATTGACAGGGCGCACTGTTTATTAACAGAGGGCACTCCTCATTGACGGTGGGGCACTCCTCATTGACGGAGAGGCTCTCATCTTTGACAAGGGGCACTCCTAATTGAATTGGGGCACTCCTAATTGACATGGGGCTCTCCTAATTGACATGCGGAGCTGGTAATTGATAAGGGGCACTCCTAATTGATAGGCGGTAACTCCTAATTGACAGGGAGCACTCCTCATTGACAGGGGGCACTCCTCATTGACGGGTGCGCACTCCTCATTGACGGTGGGGCACTCCTCATTGACGGGGGTGCACACCTCATTGACAAGTGGAATTCCTAATTGAAAGGGGCCTCTTCTTTGGCAGGGGGCACTCCGAATTGACAAGGGCCAGAACTAATTGACATTGGGCACCCTTCATTGACAGGGCGCACTGTTTATTAACAGAGGGCACTCCTCATTGACGGTGGGGCACTCCTCATTGACGGTGGGGCACTCCTCATTGACGGAGGGGCTCTCATCTTTGACAAGTGGAACTCCTCATTGACAGCGGCCTCCTAATTGACTGGGGGCACTCCTCATTTACAGGGGGCACTCTTAATTGTCAGGGGGGCACTCCTAATTGAATTGGGGCACTCCGAATTGACATGGGGCTCTCCTAATTGACATGCGGAGCTCGTAATTGATAAGGGGCACTCCTAATTGAAAGGCGGGAACTCCTAATTGACAGGGGGCACTCCTAATTGACAAGGACACTCCCCAATGACAGCGGGCACTCCCCATTGACAGGGGGCACTCCTCATTGACAGGGGGCACTCCTCATTGACGGTTGGGCACTCCTCATTGACGGTGGGGCACTCCTCATTGACGGGGGGGGGGGGGGCACACCTCATTGACAAGTGGAATTCCTCATTGAAAGGGGCCTCCTCTTTGGCAGGGGGCACTCCGAATTGACAGGGGGCACTCCTCTTTGACAAGGGGAACTCCTAATTGGCACTGGTCACTCCTCGGTGACGGGGGCAACTCGTCATTGACAGTGGGCACTCCGCATGGATGGTCGGTCCCCCCTCATGGATTTTGGGGCACTCCTCATTGACGGTGGTGCACTCCTCATTGACAGGGTGATGTTTTCATTGACAGGGAGCTCTCCGAATTGACAGGGGTCACTCCTAAATTATCGGGGCTACTCCTAATTGACGGGGGACCTTCTAATTGACAAGGCGCTATCCTAATTGACAGGGAGCAGAACTAATTGACAGTGGGCAATCCTCATTGACAGGGTGCACTCCTCATTAACAGGGGGCACTCCGCATTGACAGGGGACATTCCGCAATGACAGCGGGCACTCCTCATTGACAGGGGGCACTCCTAATTGACATGGGGCACTCCTAATTGACATGGACACTCCTAATTGTCAGGGGGAACTCCTCATTGACAGGGGATTGTCCTCACTGAAGGGGGGCACTCTTCGTTGACAGTGTGGCACTCCTCATTGACGGGGGGAGGGCACTCCTCATTGACAGGGGGAACTCATCATTGACAGGAGGCAATCCTCATTCATAGGGGGCACTCCTCATTGGCGGGGAGGGGCACTCCTAATTGACAGAGGATCACCCCTAATTGACAGGGATCACTCCTAGCTGACAGGGGGCACTCCTCATTGACAGAGGGCACTCCTCATTGACGGTGGGGGCACTCCTCATTGACGGGGGGTCACTCCTCATTGACGTGGGCGGGGGCAAGCGTCATTGACCTGGGGGGAATCTTCATTGACGTGGCGGGCACGTCTTATTCACGGGGGGCGGGGGGGAGGGGGGTACTCCTCATTGACGGTAGCGCCCTCATCATTGACAGGGTGAAGCCTTCATTGCCAGGGGCCTCCCAACTGACAGGGGGAACTCCTAGTGAACAGGGCCACTCCTCATTGTCAGCGGGCACTCCTCGTTGACAGGGGGCACTCCTCATTGGCAGGGGGGGCAGTCTTAATTTACAGGGGGTCACTCCTAATTCACAGGGGTCACTCCTAGGTGACAGGGGCACTCCTAATTGACAGGGGACACTCCCCATAGACGGTGGGGGCTCTCCTCATTGACGGGAGGGCGCTCTTCATTGACGGTGGGGCACTCCTCATTGACGGGGGGGGGGGGGGCACCCCTCCTTGACACGGGGAACTCCTCAGTGACTGGGGACTGTCCTCATTGAAAGGGGGCACCCCTCATTCACATTGGTCACTCCTCACTGACAGGGGGCACTCATCACTGACAGGGGGCAATCCGCATTGACAAGGGGCAATCCTCATTGACGGGGGCACTCCTCAATGACGGTGGGGCACTCTCATTGACGGGGGCGGACTCCTAATTGACGGTGGGGCAATCCTCATTGACAGGGTGACGTCCTCATTGACAGGGGGCTCTCCCAATTGACAAGGCGCAATCCTAATTGACAGAGCGAAGACCAAATTGACAGGTGACATTCCTAATTGAAAGGTGGCACACTTCATTGGCAGTGGGCACACCTCATTGACAGGCGGCACTCCTCATTGACAGGGGGCACTCCTCATTGACAGGGGGCACTCCGCATTGACGGTGGGGCTCTCCTCATGGATGGTGCGGCTCTCCTCATTGAATGTGGGGCACTCCTAATTGACTGTGGGGCACTCCTCATTGACGGGGGCGGGCACTCCTCATTGACGGTGGTGCACTCCCCTTTGATAGGGTGAAGTCTTCATTGACAGGGGGCTCTCCTAATTGACAGCTGTAACTCCGAATTTGCTGCGGCCACTCCCAAATGACACGGGGAAGCTCCTAATTGACAAGGCGCTATCCTAATTGACAGGGGGCAGAGCTAATTGACATTGGGCACTCTTCATTGACAGGGCGCACTGCTCATTAACAGAGGGCACTCCTCATTGACGGTGGGGCACTCCTTATTGACGGGTGGGCTCTCATTATTGACAAGTGGAACTCCTCATTGACAGGGGCCTCCTAATTGACTGGGGGCACTCCTCATTGACAGGGGGCACTCTTAATTGTCAGGGAGGCACTCTTAATTGAATTGGGGCACTCCTAATTCACATGGGGCTCTCCTAATTGACATGCGGAGCTCGTAATTGATAAAGGGCACGCCTAATTGAAAGGGAGGAACTCCTAATTGACAGGGGGCACTCCCCATTGACAGGGGGCACTCCTCATTGACGGTTGGGCGCTCCTCATTGACGGTGGGACACTCCTCATTGACGGGGGGGGGCACTCCTCATTGACAAGTGGAATTCCTCATTGGCAGGGGCCTCCTCCTTGGCAGGGGGCACTCCTAATTGACAGGGGGCACTCCTCTTTGACAATGGGCACTCCTAATTGGCACTGGTCACTCCTCGGTGACGGGGGCCACTCGTCATTGACAGTGGGCACTCCGCATGGATGGTGGGGCCCTCCTCATGGATTTTGGGGCACTCCTCATTGACGGTGGTGCACTCCTCATTGACAGCGTGAAGTCTTCATTGACAGGGTGCTCTCCGAATTGACAGGGGTCACTCCTAAATTATTGGGGCTACTCCAAATTGACGGGGGACCTTCTAATTCACAAGGCGCTATCCTAATTGACAGGGAGCAGAACTAATTGACAGTGGGCAATCCTCATTGACAGGGTGCACTCCTCATTAACAGGGGGCACTCCTCATTGACAAGGGACATTCCGCAATGACAGCGGGCACTCCTCATTGACAGGGGGCACTCCTAATTGACATGGGGCACTCCTAATTGACATGGGCACTCCTAATTGACAGGGGGAGCTCGTAATTGATAAGGGGCACTCCTCATTGAAAGGGGGCACTCCTAACTGGCAGGGTGCACTCCTAATTGACAGGGCCACACCTCATTGACAGCGGGTACTGCTCATTGGCAGCAGGTCACTCCTAATTGATAGGGGATCACTCCTAATTGACAGGGATCACTCCTAGGTGACAGGGGGCACTCCTCATTGACAGGGGGCAAACCCCATTGACGGTGGGGCACTCTTCATTGACGGGGGGCTCTCTTCGTTGACAGTGGGGGACTCCTCATTGACGGGGGGGCACTCCTCATTGACAGGGGGAACTCCTCATTGACAGGGGTTTGTCCTCGCTGAAGGGGGGCACGCCTCTTTCACATGGTACACTTCTCACTGCCAGGGGGCACTCATCATTGACATGAGGCCATCCTCATTGAAATGGGGCAATCTACATTGACAGGGGGCACTCCTCATTGGCAGGGGGGGCACTCCTAATTGACAGAGGATCACTCCTAATTGACAGGGATCACACCTAGCTGACAGTGGGCACTCGTCATTGACAGGGGGCACTCCTCATTGACGGTGGGGGCACTCCTCATTGACGGGGGGGCACTCCTCATTGACGTGGGCGGGGGCACTCGTCATTGACGTGGGGGGAATCCTCATTGACGTGGCGGGCACTACTGATTCACGGGGGGCGGGGGGGGGGAGGGACGGTACTCCTTATTGACGGTGGCGCCCTCCTCATTGACAGGGTGAAGCCTTCATTGCCAGGGGCCTCCCAACTGACAGGGGGAACTCCTAATGGACAGGGCCACTACTCATTGTCAGCGGGCACTCCTCGTTGACAGGGGGCACTCCTCATTTGCATGGGGGGCACTCTTAATTTACAGGGGGACACTCCTAATTCACAGGGGTCACTCCTAGGTGACAGGGGCACTCCTCATTGACAGGGGGCACTCCCCATTGACGGTGGGGGCTCTCCTCATTGACGGGAGGGCGCTCTTCATTGACGGCGTGGGGAACTCCTCACTGACGGGGGGGTGGCACCCCTCATTGACACGGGGAACTCCTCATTGACTGGGGACTGTCCTCATTGAAAGAGGGCACCCCTCATTCACATGGGACACTCCTCACTGACTGGGGGCACTCATCACTGACAGGGGGCAATCCGCATTGACAAGGGTCAATCCTCATTTACAGGGGGGACTCCACATTGACGGTGGGGCACTCCTCATTGACGGGGGGGGACTCCTAATTGACGGTGGGACAATACTCATTGACAGGGTGAAGTCCTCATTGACAGGGGGCTCTCCTAATTGATAGGGGCCACTCCTAATTGACAAGGCGCAATCCTAATTGACAGAGTGCAGACCAAATTGACAGGCGACATTCCTAATTGACAGTCGGCACTGCTCATTGACAGAGGGCACTCCTCATTGACATGGGGCACTCCTCATCGATAGGGGGCACTCCAATAGACAGGGGGCATTCCAATTGACAGGGGGCACTCCAATTGACAGGGGGCACTCCAATTGACAGGGGCACTCAATTCGGCAGGGGGCACTCCAATTGACTGGGTGTACTCCAATTGAAATGGCGGACTCCTAATTGACAGGGGCCACTCCGAAATGGCAGCCGGCACTACTAATTGACAGGGAGGACTCCAAATTGACAGGGGGAACTCCAAATTGACAGCAGGCACTCCTAATAGGCATCGTCACTCCGCATTGGTAGGGGGCACTCCAAAATGACAGGGAGAACTCCCAATTGAAAGGAGGCACTCGTAACTGACCGTGGGAGCTCCTACCAAACAAGCTGCTTTCCTAATTGAAAGGGGGAACTCTTAATTGACAGGGGCCCTGCTAATTGACAGGGCGTACTCCTAATCGACAAGGGGCAAACCTCATTGACAGGGTGCACTCCTCATTGACAGGGGGCACTCCTCATTGACAGGGGCACTCCGCATTGATGGTGGGGCTCTCCTCATGGATGGTGCGGAACTCCTCATTGACGGTGGGGCACTCCTCATTGACGGTGGGGCACTCCTCATTGACGGTGGGGCACTCCTCTTTGACAGGGTGAAGTCTTCATTGAAAGGGGGCTCTCCTAATTGACAGGTGTCACTCCTAATTTACTGCGGCCACTCCCAATTGACACGGGGAAGATCCTAATTGACAAGGCGCTATCCTAATTGACAGGGGGCAGAACTAATTGACAGTGGGCACTCTTCATTGACAGGGCGCACTGCTCATTAACAGAGGGCACTCCTCATTGACGGTGGGGCACTCCTCATTGACGGGGGGCTCTCAGCATTGACAAGTGGAACTCCTCATTGACAGGGGCCGCCTAATTGACTGGGGGCACTCCTCATTGACAGGGGGTACTCTTAATTGTCAGGGGGGCACTCCTAATTGAATTGGGGCACTCCTAATTGACATGGGGCTCTCCTAATTGACAGGCGGAGCTCGTAATTGATAAGGGACACTCCTAATTGAAAGGCGGGAACTCCTAATTGACAGGGGGCACTCCTAATTGACAAGGACACTCCCCAATGACAGCGGGCACTCCCCATTGACAGGGGGCACTCCTCATTGACAGGGGGCACTCCTCATTGACGGTTGGGCACTCCTCATTGACGGGGGGTGGGGCACTCCTCATTGACAAGTGGAATTCCTCGTTGACAGGGGCCTCGTCTTTGGCAAGGGGCACTCCTAATTGACAGGGGGCACTCCTCTTTGACAAGGGGCACTCCTAATTGGCACTGGTCACTCCTCGGTGACGGGGGCCACTCGTCATTGACAGTGGGCACTTCGCATGGATGGTGGGGCCCTCCTCATGGATTTTGGGGCACTCCTCATTGACGGTGGTGCACTCCTCATTGACAGGGTGAAGTCTTCATTGACAGGGGGCTCTCCGAATTGACAGGGGTCACTCCTTAATTATTGGGGCTACTCCTAATTGACGGGGGACCTTCTAATTCACAAGGCGCTATACTAATTGACAGGGAGCAGAACTAATTGACAGTGGGCAATCCTCATTGACAGGGTGCACTCCTCATTAACAGGGGGCACTCCGCATTGACAGGGGACATTCCGCAATGACAGCGGGCACTCCTCATTGACAGGGGGCACTCCTAGTTGACATGGGGCACTCCTAATTGACACGGGCACTCCTAATTGTCAGGGGGAGCTCGTAATTGATAAGGGGCACTCCTAATTGAAAGGGGGCACTCCTAACTGACAGGGTGCTCTCCTAATTGAAAGGGCCACACCTCAGTGACAGCGGGTACTGCTCATTGGCAGGGGGGCTCTCCTAATTGATAGGGGATTCCTCCTAATTGACAGGGATCACTCCTAGGTGACAGGGGGCATTCCTCATTGACAGGGGGCAAACCCCATTGACGGTGGGGCACTCCTCATTGACGGGGGACTCTCTTCGTTGACAGTGGGGCACTCCTCATTGACGGGGGGGCACTCCTCATTGACAGGGGGAACTCCTCATTGACAGGGGGTTGTCCTCACTGAAGGGGGGCACGCCTCTTTCGCATGGTACACTCCTCACTGACAGGGGGCACTCATCATTGACATGAGGCCATCCTCATTGAAATGGGGCAATCTTCATTGACAGGGGGCACTCGTCATTGGCAGGGGGGTGCTCCTAATTGACAGAGTATCACTCCTAATTGACAGGGATCACTCCTAGCTGACAGTGGGCACTCGTCATTGACAGGGGGCACTCCTCATTGACGGTGGGGGCACTCCTCATTGACGGGAGGGCACTCCTCATTGACGTGCGCGGGGGCACTCGTCATTGACGTGGGGGGAATCCTCATTGACGTGGCGGGCACTACTGATTCACGGGGCGCGGGGGGGAGGGAGGGTACTCCTCATTGACGGTGGCGCCCTTCTCATTGACAGGGTGAAGCCTTCATTGCCAGGGGCCTCCCAACTGACAGGGGGAACTCCTAATGGAAAGGGCCACTTCTCATTGTCAGCGGGCACTCCTCGTTGACAGGGGGCACTCCTCATTGGCAGGGGGGGGCACTCTTAATTTACAGGGGGTCACTCCTAATTCACAGGGGTCACTCCTAGGTGACAGGGGCACTCCTCATTGACAGGGGGCACTCCACATTGACGGTGGGGGCTCTCCTCATTGACGGGAGGGCGCTCTTCATTGACGTTGGGGCACTCCTCACTGACGGGGCGGGGGGGGCACCCCTCATTGACACGGGGAACTCCGCATTGACTGGGGACTGTCCTCATTGAAAGGGGGCACCCCTCATTCACATGGGACACTCCTCACTGACAGGGGGCACTCATCACTGACAGGGGCAATCCGCATTGACAAGGGTCAATCCTCATTGACAGGGGGACTCCTCATTGACGGTGGGGCACTCCTCATTGACGGGGGGGGGACTCCTAATTGACGGTGGGGCAATCCCCATTGACAGGGTGAAGTCCTCATTGACAGGGGGCTCTCCTAATTGATAGGGGTCAACCCTAATTGACAAGGCGCATTCCTAATTGACAGAGGGCAGACCAAATTGACAGGTGACATTCCTCATTGAAAGGTGGCACACTTCATTGACAGTGGGCACAGCTCATTGACAGGCGGCACTGCTCATTGACAGAGAGCACACCTCATTGACATGGGGCACTCCTCATCGATAGGGGGCACTCCAATAGACAGTGGGCATTCCAATTGACAGGGGGCACTCCAATTGACAGGGGGCACTCCAATTGACAGGGGCACTCAATTCGGCAGGGGGCACTCCAATTGACACGGTGTACTCCAATTGAAACGGCGGACTCCTAATTGACAGGGGCCACTCTGAATTGGCAGCGGGCACTACTAATTTGCAGGGGGCACTGCTAATTGACAGGGGTTACTCCAATTTGATAGGGTGCACGCCAAATTGACAGGGAGGACTCCAAATTGACAGGGGGAACTCCAAATTGACAGCAGGCACTCCTAATAGGCATCGTCACTCCGAATTGGTAGGGGGCACTCCAAAATGACAGGGAGAACTCCCAATTGACAGGAGGCACTCGTAACTGACCGTGGGAGCTCCTCCCTAACAAGCTGCTTTCCTAATTGAAAGGGGGAACTCTTAATTGACAGGTGCCCTGCTAATTGACAGGGCGTACTCCTAGTCGACAAGGGGCAAACCTCATTGACAGGGTGCACTCCTCATTGACAGGGGGCACTCCTCATTGACAGGGGCACTCCGCATTGATGGTGGGGCTCTCCTCATGGATGGTGCGGAACTCCTCATTGACGGTGGGTCACTCCTCATTGACGGTGGGGCACTCCTCATTGACGGTGGTGCACTCCTCTTTGACAGGGTGAAGTCTTCATTGAAAGGGGGCTCTCCTAATTGACAGGTGTCACTCCTAATTTACTGCGGCCACTCCCAATTGACACGGGGAAGATCCTAATTGACAAGGCGCTATCCTAATTGACAGGGGGCAGAACTAATTGACAGTGGGCACTCTTCATTGACAGGGCGCACTGCTCATTAACAGAGGGCACTCCTCATTGACGGTGGGGCACTCCTCATTGACGGGGGGCTCTCAGCATTGACAAGTGGAACTCCTCATTGACAGGGGCCTCCTAATTGACTGGGGGCACTCTTAATTGTCAGGGGGGCACTCCTAATTGAAAGGGGGCACTCCTAACTGACAGGGTGCACTCCTAATTGACAGGACCACACCTCATTGACAGTGGGTACTGCTCATTGGCAGGGCGGCACTCCTTATTGATAGGGGTTCACTCCTAATTGTAAAGGGGCACTCGTCATTGTAAGAGGGCACTCCCAATTGACAGGGGAGACTCCTAATTGACAGGGGGCAATCCTTATTGACAGGGGGCAATCCTAATTGACAGGGGGCACTCCACATTGACAGGGGGCACTCCTCATTGACAGGGGACACTCCTCATTGACAGGGGGCACTCCTCATTAATAGGGGGCACTCCACATTGATAGGGGGCACCCCACATCGACAGGGGGCACTCCCAACTCACAGGGAGAGTTCCTAATTGACAAGGGGGACTCCTAATTGACACGGGAGATTCGTAATTGATAGGGGGTACTCCTCATTGACAGGGGGCAATCCATATTGACAGGGAACACTCCTAACTGACATGGCGAGGTCCTAATTGACAAGGGGCACTCCTTATATAAAGGGTGCACTCCAAATTGTCAGGGGCACTCCTAATTGACCGGGGGCACTCCTCATTGACAGGGTGCACTCCGGAATGTCAGGGGGCACTCCAAACTGACAGGGGGAGCTCCTAATTGACAAGGGGCCCTCCTAATTGAAAGCGGGTACTCCTAATTGACATGGGGCACTCCTCATTGACAGAGGGCAATCCTCATTGACAGAGGGCACTCCTCGTTGCCAGGGGGCACTCCTAATTGTCAATGGGCACTCCTAACTGACAGGGGAGCTCCTAATTGATAAGGGGCACTCCTACTTGAAAGCGGGTACACCTAAATGACGTGGGGCACTCATCATTGACAGGGGGAAATCCTCATAGATAGGGCGCACTCCTAATTGCCAAGGGGGAACTAACTGACAGGGGGAGCTCCTAATTGACAAGGGCCATTCCTAATTGACAGGGGAGATTCGTAATTGACAGGGGGCACTCCTCTTTGTCAGGGGGCATTCCTCACTGACAGGGGGCAACCCTCATTGAGAAGGTGCGCTCCTCATTCACAGTGGACTGTCCTCATTGACAGGGAGCACTCCTAATTGGCAGGGGTCACTCCTAATTGGCAGGGGTCACTACTAATTAGTAGGGGTACTCCTAATTGACGGGGGCACTGATAACTGACAGCGGGAGCTCCGAATTTACAAGGGGCACTCCTAATTGCAAAGGGGTACTCCTAATTGACACGGGGCACTCCTAATTGAAAGGGGGCACTACTACGTGACAGGGGGCACTCCTCATTGACAGCGTGCACTCTTCCAATACAGCTGCACTCCTCATTGACAGGGGGACTCTTCATTGACAGGGGGCACTCGTCATTGGCAGGAGGCATTCGTCATTCACAGGGGGCACTCGTCATTGACAGGGGTACTCCTATTTGAAAGTGGACACCTCTCATTGACATGGGGCACTCCGTATTGACAGGGGGGCACTCATAATTTACAGGGGTCACTCCTACTTCACAGGGGACACCCCTCATTGACGGAGGGGCAATAAATATTGACGGTGGGACACTCATCATTGACGGGGGGTCACTCCTCATTGACAAGGGGAACTCCTCATTGACGGTGGAGGACTCCTCATTGACGGTGGGGCACTCCTCATTGACGGCGGGGCACTCCTCATTGACGGGGGGGGACGGGGGTGTGGCACTCGTCATTGACAAGGGGAACTCGTCATTGACAGGGGCCTTCTAATTGACTGGGGGCACGCCTCATTGGCAAGGGGGCACTCCGTATTGACAGTGGACACCTTATTGACAGGGGGGCACTCCTTATTGACGGGGGCACTCGTTATTGACAAAGGGCACTCCTAATTTACAGGGGCCACTCGTAACTGACAGGGGGAGCTTTTAATTAATAAGGGGAACTCATATATGAAAGAGCGCACTCCTAAATGACAGGGGAGATTCGTAATTGACAGGGGGCAATCCTAATTGACGGGGGGCACTCCTCATTCACAGGGGGCAATCCTAATTGACAGGGGGCACTCCTCATTGATAGGGGGCACTCGTCATTGATAGGGGGCGCACCACATTGACAGGGGGACTCCTAACTGACAGGGGGAGCTCCTAATTGACACGGGGCACTCCTAATTGACAGGGGAGATTCGTAATTGACACAGGGAAATTCTAATTCACAGGGGGCACTCCTCATTGACAGGGGGCACTCCGAATTGACAGGGGGCACTCCAAACTGACAGGTGGAGCTCCTTATTGACAAGGGGCACTCCAAATTGAACGTGGGTACTCCTAATTGACATGGGGCACTCCTCATTGACAGGGGGCAATCCTCATTGACAGGGGGCACTCCTAACTGACATGGAGAGATCCTAATTGACAAGGGGCACTCCTTATATAAAGGGTGTACTCCTAATTGACAGGGGGCACTCCTAATTGACAGAAGGCATTCCTCATTGACAGGGGGCACTCCTAATTGACAGGGGGCACTACTAACTGACAGGGGGAGCTCTTAATTGATAAGGGGCACTCCTAATTGAAAGCGGGTACTCCAAATTGACATTGGGCACTCCTCATTGGCAGGGGGCAATCCTCATAGATAGGGGCACTTCTAATTGTCAGGGGGCACTCCTAACTGACCGGGGGAGCTCCTAATTGACAAGGGGCATTCCAAATTGACAGGGGAGATTCCTAATTGACAGGGGGCACTCCTTATTGACAGGGGGCATTCCACACTGACAGGGGGCCACCCTCATTGAGAGGGGGCGCTCTTCATTCACATTGGCAGTCTTCATTAACGGGGGCACTCCTAATTGGCAGGGGTCACACCTAATTGGCAGGTGTCACTCCTAATTAGTAGGGGAACTCCTAATTCACAGGGGACACTCCTAACTGACAGGGGGAGCTCCTAATTGACAAGGGGCACTTCTAATTGAAAGGGAGTACTCCTAATTGACAGGCGGCACTCCTAATTAAAAGGGGGCACTCCTAATTGACAGGGGGCACTCCTCATTGACAGGATGCACTCTTCCTTGACAGCGCGCACTCCTCATTGACAGGGGCACTCCTCACTGACAGGGGGCCACCCTCATTGAGAGGGGGCGCTCTTCATTCACATTGGCAGTCTTCATTGACGGGGGCACTCCTAATTGGCAGGGGTCACACCTAATTGGCAGGTGTCACTCCTAATTAGTAGGGGAACTCCTAATTCACAGGGGACACTCCTAACTGACAGGGGGAGATCCTAATTGACAAGGGGCACTTCTAATTGAAAGGGAGTACTCCTAATTGACAGGCGGCACTCCTAATTAAAAGGGGGCACTCCTAATTGACAGGGGGCACTCCTCATTGACAGGATGCACTCTTCCTTGACAGCGCGCACTCCTCATTGACAGGGGCACTCCTCACTGACAGGGGCCACTCGTCATTGGCGGGAGGCACTCGTCATTCACAGGGGGCACTCGTCCGGGGAGCGGATAATCAGAGTCTTAGTTTGAAATTATTGGATTTCTTATTATAGAAACAATGTTTGCTGGAAAATATATGAATATGCTGTTTTTCCAGCTGAATGAAGAGGAATGTTAATTGAAATTGTTACTTGATTGTGTGGATCTGTCATGTAACTTTAATTGTGTTCTTTTTGAGGATCGCACCCACAGAATTGGTCAAACAAAAGTAGTCAGAGTATTCCGATTTATAACTGACAACGCTGTGGAGGAAAGGATACTGGAACGTGCTGGAATGAAACTTAGACTGGGCTCTATTGTAATTCAGCAAGGTGGGTGTTGACGTTGGTTGTTTTTTGGTTGGGAACTGCATGGGGAGAACATAAGAACATAAGAAATAGGAGCAGGAGTAGGTCATCTAGCCCCTCGAGCCTGCCCCGCCATTCAATAAGATCATGGCTGATCTAAAGTGGATCAATTCCACTTCCCCGCCTGATCCCTATAACCTCTAGTTCCCTCACCGATAGGAATCCATCTATCCGTGATTTAAACGTATTCAACGAGGTGGCCTCCACCACTTCAGTGGGCAGATAATTCCTGAGATTCACCACCCTCTGAGAGAAGAGGTTCCTCCTCAACTCTGTCCGAAACTGCCCCCCTCCATTATTTTGAGGCTGTGCTCGCTAGTTCGAGCTTCCTTTCTAAGTGGAAAGAATCTCTCCACCTCTACCCTATCCAGCCCCTTCATTATCTTATCGGTCTCTATAAGATCCCCCCCCCCCAGCCTTCTAAATTCCAATGAGAACAAACCCAATCTGCTCAGTCTCTCCTCATAATCCAAACCCCTCATCTCTGGTATCAACTTGGTGAACCTTTTCTGCACTCCCTCCAAGGCCAATATATCCTTCCGCAAAAAAGGGGACCAATACTGCACACAGTATTCCAGCTGCGGCCTCACCAATGCCTTGTAAAGATGCAGCAAGACATCTCTGCTTTTACATTCTATCCCCCTTGCGATATAGGCCAACATCCCATTTGCCTTCTTGATCACCTGTTGCACCTGCAGACTGGGTTTTTGCGTCTCATGCACAAGGTCCCCCAGGTCCCTTTCCACAGTAGCATGTTGTAATTTTTTTCCATTTGGATAATAATCCAATTTGCTATTATTTCCACCAAAGTGAATAACGTTGCATTTGTCCACCTTAGGTCCCGTTAGTCTCCCAAGCACTGCCTCCCTGGTAACATTAATTGTATTGAGTACCTCTCTTCCGACCAACCCTCTATCTTTACTATTCGGTAAGCTATTTGTGTCTTCCACCGAGAAGGCCGACACAAAAAACGTATTTAAAGTTTCACCCATTTCCTCATTTCCCACTATAAAATCCCCTCTCTCGTCCTCCAAGGGTCCAACATTCCCTCGAGCCACTCTATTCCTTTTTATATATTTGTAAAAACTTTTACTGTCATTTTTTATATTTAGAGCTAGCCTAGCTTCATAACCTATCCTTCCTTTCCTTATCGCTTTCTTAGTCGTTCTTTGTTGTTTCTTAAAGTTTTACCAGTATATTTCGGTGCTTTGAGGTATTAACTTTAAAAGGCATCGGTGAAACTTTGGGGGACCATGAGAAGTGTCAATCATTCCCAGCCTTCACTACAGAATTTTATCTTGCATTTTTTCTCCGACTGAGTTATGGCACGGATTTTGAAGCTTTGTGTTGGGATTGTGAATGCATTGGATATTACCTCAGTAACCTGTTCTTTTTCAAATACCGCAGAACATTTCAATGTTAAACTTCAATATTTTCACAGCTAACTCCTCTTATCGTCAATGAGTTTAAAATGAATTATCCCTACAATAGATTAGGACCTACCACCTGGAGCTGTGCAATCTGGCATATGTGTTCCTGACTTTTGGTGAAATGGTCTTAATAAATGCAAAAATGAACATGAAACCCTCTGCAATCTTCCACAGAGTGTGAACAGCCAGTTAGAGTACACTGTGCAACAAAGTGGGCTCAATAGTTTCCACTATCACCCTTGTATGTCTATTTATTAACATGTGAACCCGTCTCTTGCATTACTACAAGTTTAATGCCCTCCATATCAGGATGTTGCCTGGTATGGAGGTGTAGGCGGGCATAAATTTTGTGGGTATTAGGATTAGAATATTTCTTAAACTATAACTCGATAAATGAAGCAAAACAGGACAGCATTCAGCCAGAAAGGTGTGAGTAAGGCAAGCAGACATCTTTTAAACACAGAAACCAGGTTGACAAAGACTCAGGAACTCGCATCAATATGCTATTCAGAAAATATCTTGAGACCTGGAAAACTTCCTGACATCCCATCAAACACCCATTGTCCAAAGGAATTCAGAGACATAAAGCAATTATCACACTCTTAAACCAAACTTTACATATTAAAACTCTAGACCAGAAAACCCATTAACGGGATAACTATAAAAGAAAACCATTTACACATCAAACTCCACACCCACAAACCTATTGAAACAGGATGATTATATCAGGAAACCACTCACAAACCATTTACATATCAAAACAGATCGTTACTATAACTGTACTCCGTTTTGGCAGGCAAGCAGAGTACTTTACGGGACTGTCTTGTCTGTGTCCTGATTGTACCTCCGTCGACGTAAAACACGATAATAAACTGTGCTGTTAACGATCTTGGCTCTGGGTGCGAGTGGCGTGGTATCTGTTCACTCGCGCTAACAGAGGGCATGAGCTGTGAGGAGAGCTTGGAGAAACTTGGTTTGTTCTCACTGGAACGACGGAGGTTGAGGGGCGACCTGATAGAAGTCTACAAGATTATGAGAGGCATGGACAGAAGGGATAGTCAGAAGCTTTTTCCCAGGGTGGAAGAATCAATTCCGAGGTGGCACAGGTTTAAGGTGTGAGGGGCAAGATTTAAAGGAGATGTATGAGACAAGTTTTTTACACAGAGGGTGGTGGGTGCCTGGAACTCGCTGCCAGGGAAGGTAGTGGAAGCAGATATGGTAGTGAGTTTTAAGGGGCTGCTGCAATATTTTCATCGGCACAATAAGTGTCACTTAATCTGCATCTTATAAAGTTCTGCAAACTGAGTATCAAAGGCTCATTGCATTAAATGCATTGAACTGTGATGGTTTTGTTCAGTCTCTTTTATTCATACCATTGTCATTGTGCCAAGAGGAGATGATTAAACAATTGGATTCAAACCTTAATTTCAGCTTTGGAATTGTTTGTGTTTTACAGCAAAATGTTTTTTTTTAAAGCCGTTATTGTGGGTTTTGACAGAACGATTCAAATGAAGTTAGGGCCATTGAA
Source organism: Mustelus asterias (assembly GCF_964213995.1). Taxonomy (NCBI): domain Eukaryota; kingdom Metazoa; phylum Chordata; class Chondrichthyes; order Carcharhiniformes; family Triakidae; genus Mustelus; species Mustelus asterias. The sequence continues at coordinate 1,457,886 of NW_027590127.1, forward strand.
TCAATCTTGCTATGCTAATGTAAAGTGTTTAGCTGGCAGCTAATACCCAAGTACAAATGTATATCCTATAATGGCTGTCATCGGCTTTACAAATCAATATCTTTGTTGCTAAACAAATACTTTTGGTGTTTAAATACATTGCATCACTGGAACTAGTTTTCTATGCAATAGGAATTACACTTTCTAAAAGCTAAAGTCCCATTATTTGAAATCTCCTTAGTTTTAAATACGATGCTATTGCAACTTCTGAAGGCCTGTGGAATATGAACAATTACTTAGAGTCATAGAGGTTTACAGCAGAGCAACAGGCCCTTCAGCCCAACTTGTCCATGCTGCCCTTTCTTTTTTTAAACCACGAAGCTAATCCCAATTGCCCGCATTTGGCCCACAATCCCTCTAAACCCATAGTACCTATCGAACTATCTAGTACTTGTGTGGAACACAAGTCGAGACAAAACTTTGTCATAGAAGCATGGAAGGTAAGACGGGAGGAGTCCATTCGGCCCTTCGCGCCTGCTCCGCCATTCATTGTGATCATGGCTGATTGTACAACTCCATATCCTAATCCTGCTTTCTCCCAATAACCTTTTTTATCCCATTTATCCCAAGTGCTAGATCTAGTCACCTCTTGAATGCATTCAATGTTTTGGCATCAACTACTTCCGCGGTAATGCACCCTTGTATGTCTATTTATTAACATGTGAACCCGTCTCTTGCATTATCCCATTAATCCCAAGTGCTAGATCTAGTTACCTCTTGAATGCATTCAATGTTTTGGCATCAACTACTTCCGCGGTAATGCACCCTTGTATGTCTATTTATTAACATGTGAATTCCACAGGGCTCACCATTCTCTGGGTGAAGAAATGTCTCCTGGTTTCATCCTAAATGGTCTACTCCGAATCCTCAGACTGTGACCCCTAGTTCTGGACACTCCCACCATCAGAAACATCCTCCCTGCATCCGCCCTGTCTAGTCCTGTTAGAATTTTATAAGTCTCTATGAGATCCCCCCCTCATTCATCTGACCTCCAGTGAAAACAATCCTAACCTCGTCAATCTCTCCTCATACATCAGTTCATTTTACCCACTGCACTAAGCTTTGATCTCAGTGAGAAGTCCTACAACACCAGGTTAAAGTCCAACAGGTTTATTTGGTATCACAAGCTTTCGGAGCGCTGCTTCTTCCTCAGGTGAGTCACCTGAATGAGGCCGTTAGGTGAGCATTTAGTGACCAGCTGAGGGCCTCATCCTGTCGCTGCTGGTATTCACCTAATCGTGGATGGGGGAACTTGTCATGCAGGGAGACTGAAAAGTAAGCATTGCTCACTCTCACACTGTTAGGTTGCTTGTGGGTTCTTGGATCTGGAGGGGGGAGGGCGGAGGTGGCTATTTAAAGGCTCGGAAGTCTCATATCAAAGAACCAGACATTAGGAAAGAGGAGCCGACTGAGAGCCACCCATCTGTCCTAGCTGCCAAATCCATTCCTCTGCCCCACAATCCAATTCCCGCCATCACTCACCTGGATGCCCAGGCCTCTGCTATGGCACTGCATTGGTTGTAATCTGCTAACATTCCCTAGCTTCAGGAAAGGCCCAAGTGGACTGGAAACTGCAAAATGTAACAGCTCTACTCAAGGAAGGAGGGAGTGAAGCAGCAGGAAACTGTAGGCTTAGACTCCCTGGGTGGAAATCTCCCACCCATGTCTATGTCCCATGGTGAGCGGAGAGGAACATGGTGTGTTTCCCGCTCTCGAGCTGGCAGGAAACCACGCCATATCTTCCAGCTCCCAACTCATTACTTATGCACCCAAGGGTTTAACACCATATTCTATGGCAGGGCAAGTCTGATAGTGCAAGAACCACCATCATATCTGGGAACCATATTCTTTCTTCTGAGAAAGAAGATGGATGTCCAGGAACATTCTGAGGCAGACAAATGGATTTCGTTCCTGACACTGAAGCTCATCTAATTTTCTTTTATCGCTCACTCTCCCTTTATTTGTTTCTTCCCGGTCTCCTACTCTTTCCATCTCACTCTCTTCCTTTCACCGACCTGTGTCCCCTCCACTCCCCCTACCCAGTATCCCCACTATTTCCCCATCCCCTCTATTCTTCTGCTCTGCTCCGCACTCTGTCACCATTATTCACTCCTTCTGCACCACATCTATCCCCTCTGTTCTATCCTGACCCCTCGATTCCCTTCTCTGTTCCCCCTCACTGTTCCCTCCATTAACCCCCATCTCCACTATTTCCCCATTTCTATACATTGTCCCTCTAATCTAATTCCCCATCCCGCTCACCCCGTATCCACCCTTCATCCTCATTTCCGATGTCCCATATCTCCCCGCCCTCTCATTCCCCGTGTCCCAATCACTCTCACCCCCATTTCATCCTATTCCTTAATTCCCCATATCCCCTCTGCGCTTCACCCCCATATCCCGCCTCCATATCCCACAATTCCCCTCATCCCCATGTCACCCTCACTACATATTCCACATATCCTCACCCTATATCCCCACCATATCGCCAACCCATCCTCCCATCCCCTCACCCATATAACTCCCATACACACACCCCCCATATCCCCATTTCCCTCTATAACCATTCTTTTCATTTCTCCATATCTCCCGTACATCCCCATCGCCCTCATCCCTATAATTCCCCCATTCCCCATAACCCCAATCTCTCATACCCATACCTCCTTCATTCGCATATTCCTGATTCCCACATTCCCCTCACTTCAGCCGGTACCACAATCCACACTCCCACCACTCTCTGCGTGAAGAGGCCCCCCTAATATTCCCTTTAATATTTCATTCTTTCACCCTTAACCCATGCTCTCTGGTTTTTTTCTCCTCTCGCCTCAGTGGAAAAAGACTGCTTGCATTCACTCTATCTATACCCATCAAAATCTTATACACCTCTCTCAAATCTCCCCTCATTCTTCTACGCTCCAGGGAATAAAGTCCCAACCTATTCAATCTCTCTCTGTAACTCAGCTTCTCAAGTCCCGGCAACATCCTTATGAAACTTCTCTGCATTCTTTCAACCTTATTTACATCCTTCCTGTAACTAGGTGACCAAAACTGTACACAATACTCTAAATTCGGCCTCACCAATGCCTTATATAACCTTACCATAACACTCCAACTTTTATACTCGACACTACGATTTATAAAGGCTAATGTACCAAAGGCACTCTTTACGACCTTATCCACCTGTGACGTCACTTTTAGGGAATTCTGTATCTGTATTCCCAGATCCCTCTGTTCAACTGCACTCTTCAGTGTCCGACCATTTACCCTGTACGTTCTACTTTGGTTTGTCCTTCCAAAGTGCAATATCTCACACTTGTCTGCGTTAAATTCCATTTGCCATTTTTCAGCCCATTTTTCTAGTTGGTCCCTCTGCAAGCTTTGAAAACCTTCCTCAATGTCCACTACACCTCCAATCTTTGTATCATCCGCAAATTTGCTGATCCAATTTACCACATTATCATCCAGATCATTGATATTGATGACAAATAACAATGGACACAACACCGATCCCTGTGGCACACCACTAGTCACAGGCCTCCACTCAGAGAAACAATCCTCCACAACCACTCTCTGGCTTCTTACATTGAGCCAGTGTCTAATCCAATTTACTACCTCCCCATGTATGCCCAGCGACTGAACCTTCCTAACTAACCTCCCATGAGGGACCTTGTCAAAGGCCTTGCTGAAATCAAGGTAGTCAACATCTACCGCCTTCCGTTCATCCATTTTCCTGGTATCCTCCTCGAAAAACTCTAATAGATTGGTAAAACATGACCTACCACGCACAAAGCCATGTTGACTCTCCCTAATAAGACCCTGTCTATCCAAATTATTTGTAGATCCTATCCCTTATCACATCTTCCAATATCTTGCCCACCACCGACGTCAAACTTCCTGGCCTATAATTTCCCGGATTTCTTTTGGAACCTTTTTTAAACAACGTAACAACATGAGCCACCCTCCAAACAACGAGCACCTCCCCGTGAATTTTGACATTTTAAATGTTTCTGCCAGGGCCCCATCATGTTCAACACTAGCTTCCCTCAAGGTCCGTGGGAATACCCTGTCTGGTTCTAGGGATTTATCCACTATGATTTGCCTCAAGACAGCAAGCATCTCCTCTTTAATCTGTAAAGGTTCCATGACCTCCCTACCTGTTTTCCCTCTTTGCGTAGACTCCATGCCCGTTTCCTCAGTAAATACGGATGCCAAAAATCCATTTAGTATCTCCCCCATCTCTTTTGGTTCCATACACAGTCTACCACTCTGGTCTTCAAGAGGATCAATTTTGTCCCTCACTATCCTTTTGCTCCTAACATATAGAAGCTCTTTGGATTTTCCTTCACTCCGGCTGCCAAAGCAACCTCATGTCTTCGTTTAGCCCTCCTGACTTCCCTCTTACGTAGCTTCTTGCCGTTTTTATACTCCTCGAGCATCTGATCTGTTCCTTGCTGCCTGTACATTTCATACAACTCTCTCTTCCTCTTAATCAGTGTTATAATCTCCCTCGAGAACGAAGGTTCCTTATTCATATCTATTTTGCCTTTAATCCTGACAGGAACATACAAACTCTGCACTCTCAAAATTTCTCCTTTGAAGGCCTCCCACTTTCCATTTACGTCCTTACCAGAGAACAGCCTGTGCCAATCCACACTTCCCAGATCCCTTCTCATTTCATCAAATTTGGCATTTTTTTCAGTTCAGAACTTCAACCCGAGGACCAGAACTACCCTTATCCACGATCAGGTTGAAACTAATGGCATTATGATCACTGGATCCAGAGTGTTCCCTCACACTCACATCCATCACCTGCCCTAACTCATTTCCCAATAGGAGTTCCAATATCGCATCCTCTCTCGTTGGCACCTGCAGGAGGAGCATTCCAACATCTTGTCTGGCATTTTTTTTTAACTCTGGGGAAAACCAGAAATAAACTTTCAGAAAAAGAAAAAACTTACTCTCGCCTCTGCCTGTTCTCGCCGAAGCCCGATTTGAGCCAAAGCCCTTCAGCTCTCACTCTGCCCCCTGCTCAGTCCACTGCCCGCGAACGACGCTGCCCGCTCAAACGTGCGGCCTACTTTTAAACCCTCCAAAACCTTCCCAGGCTGCTGCTATTTCCTGTTTTGAAAAAACGCTCCGGATTTTTTCACAAATTTAACTGAAACATAAATAAATAAATATAATGCACAAACAAGCTCCCTTAACCTCAGCCTGCTCCTGTGGAACAATGAGCTCCCTTATACTGTGACTCAGTAACCCTTCTCTCACCCAGCACCCTGTGTTACTGACTGTAGCTCTGCTGATGTGAATCCAGCTCCCTCACACTGTCACTCAGTGACCCCTCTCCCCCAGCGCCCTGTGTTACTGACTGTATCTGTACAGATGTTAATCCAGCTCCCTCACACTGTCACTCAGTAACCCCTTTCCCCCCAGCACCTGTGTTGCTGAATGTATCTGTACTGATGTTAATCCAGCTCCCTCACAATGTCACTCAGGAACCCCTCTCCCCCAGCAGCCTGTGTTACTGACTGTATCTGTACGGATGTTAATCCAGCTCCCTCACACTGTCACTCAGTAACCCCTCTCCCCGAGCACCCTGTGTTACTGACTGTATATGTACAGATGTTAATCCAGCTCCCTCACACTGTCACTCAGAAACCCCTATCTCCCCAGGCAACCTCTGTTACTGACTGTATGTGTGCTGATGTTAGTCCTGCTCCCTCACACTTTCACTCAACAACCTCTCTCCCCCAGCACCCTGTGTTACTGACTGTATCTGTATTGCTGTTAATCAAACTCCCTCACACTCTCACTCAGAAACCCCTCTCTCCAAGCACCCTGTGTCACTGACAGTAGCTCTATCGATGTTAGTCCAGCTCCCTCAAATTGTCACTCAGTAACCCCTCTCCCCCCTGTGCCCTGTGTTACTGACTATCTGTACTGATGTTAATCCAGCTCCCCCGCACTGTCACTCTGTAACCCCTCTCCCCGCAGCACCTTGTGTTACTGACTGTATCTCTACTGATGTTAATCCAGCTCCTTCACACTGTCACTCAGTGACCCCTCTTCCCCAGCACCCTGTGTTACTGACTGTATCTCGACTGATGTTAATTCAGCTTCCTCAACTATCACTCAGTAACCCCCTCTACCCAGCGCCCTGTATTACTGACTCTATCTGTACTGATGTTAATCCGGATCCCTCACACTGTCACTCAGTAACCCCTCTTCCCCAGCGACGTGTGTTACTGACTGTATCTGCACTGATGTTAATCCAGCTCCCTCACACTGTCACTCAGTAAACCCTCTCCCCCCAGCCCCCTGTGTTACTGAATGTATCTGTACTGACGTTAATCCAGCCCCCTCACACTGTCACTCAGTAACTCCTCTCCCCCAGCACCCTGTGTTACAGACTGTATCTCTCCTGATGTGAATCCAGCTCCCTCACACGGTAACTCAGGAACCCCTCTCCCCCAGCACCCTGTGTTACTGACTGTATCTGTACAGGTGTTAATCCAGCTCCCTCATTCTGTCACTCAGTAACCCCTCTACCCCCAGCACACTTTGTTACTGACTGTATCTCTTCTGATGTTAATCCAGCTCCCTCATACTGTCACTTAGTAACCCCTCTCCCCCAGCACCCTGTGTTATTGACTGTATCTTTGCTGATGTTCATCCAGCTCCCTCACATTCTGTAACCCCTCTCTCCCCAGCACCTATGTTACTGAATGTATCTGCACTGATGTTCATCCAGCTCCCTTACACTGTAACTCAGTAACCCCTTTCTCCCCAGGCAAACTGTGTTACTGACTGTATGTGTGCTGATGTTAATGCAGCTCCCTCACACTTTCAATCAACAACCTCTCTCCCCCAGCACCCTGTGTTACTGACTGTACCTGCACTGCTGTTAATCCAGCTCCCTCACACTGTCCCTCAGAAACCCCCCTCCCCCATGACCCTGTGTTACTGACTGTATATGTACTGATGTTAATCCAGCTCCCTCACACTGTCACTCAGTAACCCCTCGCCCCCGGCACACTGTTTTACTGACTGTATCTCTACTGATGTTAATTCAGCTCCCTCACACTGTCACTTAGTAACCCCTCTCTCCCAGCACCCCCTGTTACTGACGGTATCTGTACTGATGTTAATCCAGCTCCCTCACACTGTCACACAGTAACCCCTCTCCCGCAGGACACTGTGATACTGACTGTATCTATACTGATGTTAATCAAGTTCCCTCACCCTGTCACTCCGTAACCCCTCTCCACCCAGCACCCTCTGTTACTGACTGTATCTGTACTGATGTTAATCCAGCTCCCTCACGCTGTCACTCAGGAACCCCTCTCCCCCAGCACCCTGCGTTACTGACAGTATATGTACTGATGTTAATCCAGCTCCCTCACACTGTCTCTCAGTAACCCTTCTCCCCCAGCACCCTATGTTACTGAACTGTATCTCTACTGATGTTAATCCAGCTCCCTCACACTGTCACTCAGAAACCCCTATCTCCCCAGGCAACCTGTGTTACTGACTGTATGTGTGCTGATGTTAGTCCTGCTCCCTCACACTTTCACTCAACAACCTCTCTCCCCCAGCACCCTGTGTTACTGACTGTATCTGTATTGCTGTTAATCAAACTCCCTCACACTCTCGCTCAGAAACCCCTCTCTCCAAGCACCCTGTGTCACTGACAGTAGCTCTATCGATGTTAGTCCAGCTCCCTCAAATTGTCACTCAGTAACCCCTCTCCCCCCAGTGCCCTGTGTTACTGACTGTATCTGTACTGATGTTAATCCAGCTCCCTCGCACTGTCACTCTGTAACCCCTCTCCCCGCAGCACCCTGTGTTACTGACTGCATCTCTACTGATGTTAATCCAGCTCCTTCACACTGTCACTCAGTAACCCCTCTTCCCCAGCACCCTGTGTCACTGACTGTATCTCGACTGATGTTAATTCAGCTTCCTCAACTATCACTCAGTAACCCCCTCTACCCAGCGCCCTGTGTTACTGACTCTATCTGTACTGATGTTAATCCGGCTCCCTCACACTGTCACTCAGTAACCCCTCTTCCCCAGCGACCTGTGTTACTGACTCTATGTGCACTGATGTTAATCCAGCTCCCTCACACTGTCACTCAGTAACCCCTCTCCCCCAGCACCCTGTGTTACTGACTCTATCTGTACTGATGTTAATCCAGCTCCCTCACAATTTCACTCAGTAAACCCTCTCCCCCCAGCCCCCTGTGATACTGACTGTATCTGTACTGATGTTAATCCAGCTCCCTCACACTGTCACTCAGTAACCCCTCTCCCCCAGCACCCTGTGTTACTGACTGTATCTCTCCTGATGTGAATCCAGCTCCCTCACACGGTAACTCAGGAACCCCTCTCCCCCAGCACCCTGTGTTACTGACTGTATCTGTACAGGTGTTAATCCAGCTCCCTCAATCTGTTACTCAGTAACCCCTCTCCCCCCATCACACTTTGTTACTGACTGTATCTCTTCTGATGTTAATCCAGCTCCCTCATACTGTCACTTAGTAACCCCTCTCCCCCAGCACCCTGTGTTATTGACTGTATCTCTGCTGATGTTCATCCAGCTCCCTCACATTCTGTAACCCCTCTCTCCCCAGCACCTATGTTACTGAATGTATCTGCACTGATGTTCATCCACCTCCCTTACACTGTAACTCAGTAACCCCTATCTCCCCAGACAAACTGTGTTACTGACTATATGTGTGCTGATGTTAATGCAGCTCCCTCACACTTTCAATCAACAACCTCTCTCCCCCAGCACCCTGTGTTACTGACTGTACCTGCACTGCTGTTAATCCAGCTCCCTCACACTGTCCCTCAGAAACCCCTCTCGCCCAGCACTCTGTGTTACTGACTGTATATGGACTGATGTTAATCCAGCTCCCTCACACTGTCACTCAGTAACCCCTCTCCCCCGACGTACTGTTTTACTGACTGTATCTCTACTGATGTTAATTCAGCTCCCTCACACTGTCACTTAGTAACCCCTCTCTCCCAGCACCCCCTGTTACTGACGGTATATGTACTGATGTTAATCCAGCTCCCTCACACTGTCACTCAGTAACCCTTCTCCCCAGGACCCTGTGATACTGACTGTATCTATACTGATGTTAATCAAGTTCCCTCACCCTGTCACTCCGTAACCCCTCTCCACCCAGCACCCTCTGTTACTGACTGTAACTGTACTGATGTTAATCCAGCTCCCTCACACTGTCACTCAGGAACCCCTCTCCCCCAGCACCCTGTGTTACTGACAGTATCTGTATTGATGTTAATCCAGCTCCCTCACACTGTCTCTCAGTAACCCTTCTCCCCCAGCACCCTATGTTACTGAACTGTATCTCTACTGATGTTAATCCAGCTCCCTCACACTGTCACTCAATAACCCCTCTCCCCCCAGCACCCTTTGTTACTGACTGTACCTATACTGATGTTACTCCAGCTCCTTCAAATTGTCACTCAGTAACCCCACTCCCCCCACCCGCCTGTGTCACTGACTGCGTCTCTACAGATGTTGATCCAGCTCCGTCACACTGTCACTGAGTTACCTCTCTCCCCCAGCACCTGTGTTACTGACTGTATTTGTACTGATGTTAGTCCAGATCCCTCACACTGTCACTCTGGAACCCCTCTACCTCAGCACCTTGTGTTACGGACTATATCTGTACTGATGTTAATCCAGCTCCCTCACCCTGTCACTGAGTAACCTCTCTCTTCTCACCACACTCTGATACTGACTGTATCTCTACTGATGTTAATCCAGCTCCCTCGCACTGTCACTCAGTAATCCCTCTCCCCCAGCACCCTGTGTTACTGACTGTATCTCTACTGATGTTAATCCAGCTCCCTCACACTGTCACTCAGTAATCCCTCTCCCCCAGCACCCTGTGTTACTGACAGTATCTGTACTGATGTTAATCCAGCTCCCTCACACTGTCACTCAGTAATCCCCCTTCCCCAGCACCCTGTGATCCTGACTGTATCTGTACTGATGTTAATGCAGCTCCCTCGCACTTTCACTCAGTAATTCCTCTCTCCCTCATGTCATTTTTAGGGCAAATCCTCCATGATTAAAGAACCCAGGGATAAGGAAAATGGCCGGCTGGCTGTCAGGCCACATGAATATGCAAGAGGCTGGGATTAACGAGAAGGTCGAGACAGGGATGATCTTATCAACAGGAAACAAAGGAGAAACCATGGCGAGCAGACGAGGAGTAAATTGGCCAGCAGCAAGACAATGAGAACAGAGATCATTCCATCCACGGGCAACATCAAGACCCATCTCGCTGATGGGATTCCAATCAGACTGACTCCGAGAAAATTTAAAAGACATTTAAAATATCAGTTAAGGGCGGTCCCGACAGTTCCGGCCCTCTTGTTCCAGTCAATCAAAACTACCAATGATCAGAAACTGTTTTGTGTGAGAAAATCACTAGTTCAGGTTTTAAAAAAGGACAAGCAAGCTCTGGCTTCCCTCTCTCCTCTCTCTTCTCCTGTTCCTGCCTCTCGTTCGTCTCCAGCACGCCGCCCGAAGTCCACTGAGCAATTTAAACTCGGATTGTGAGTATCCTCCGGTAATTCGCGAAGTTCCCGAGATCATCATAGTGGATGAGGCTTTGGGGAAAGAGTGGGGGGGGGGGGGGGGGGGCTTTTGCATGCACCTTTCATAGTTTAAGACGCTGGTAAACATTTGTAAAGTAAGCATTTCCGTTGTGCCCGTTTTAGTATTCGTTCCATAGCTATAGTCTTATAGACCATAAGGCATTGTGTGTTGTTTTCCTGGTGTTTGGTGATCTTGACCTTGATGTTTTAATAAATATATATATATATATATCTTTGAATTCCATTGGAGTCCGTTTTGATCGTTTCAATTTCTCACCAACGATCTCTGATCAAGTCACAATATTAAATATCCCTGACCATAATTCCGGAGTCTAGAACTGAGGGTACCCGGGGCGCTTCGAAACCGCCCACTTAGGAAAGGCTGCCAGGTAGTGGATAGGCAGCAGTTTCATTTTCTCTCTCTTGGAAGCGCTCCTCTAGTCAAGTAGGCTCAAGGTGGCCGTTGTTCCATCAGCGAGAGAGAGAGAATCACTCGGGCATTGGTGAGGTTTTGGGTAACGGAGAACCAAACCTGAGATAAGCCCACGAATGGAGTTAAAAAGGGGATCCCGCTACAAAAGGCATCACAAGCTTGATTTATGTGCGCAAATGAAATAAAAGCTGATGAGCAAATACCTTGTCTGGAGAACACCAAATATTATGACATGCTGTCGTCTCTGCTTATTAATTTTCTAATGGAGATTGTTGGTGCTACAAATCTTATTGCTTTTGCCAGCAGCATGGTTCACCACGCGATGAGGAGTGTACAGAAGAAGGAATAGAAAATGTATAGTTTTATTCACTGTAAAAGGATCAACAAAAGGACCTTGTGTATGTATAAGGGAGACTGTCACTTTACATTCCTGGAATACTCGCTGCGTGACTGGTATGCAACCTAATTGTTTGTGAACAGAATTGCCACTCACCTAAAAAAGGGGCTTGGAGCTCCGAAAGCTTGTGTGGCTTTTGCTACCAAATAAACCTGTTGGACTTTAACCTGGTGTTGTTAAACTTCTTACTGTGTTTACCCCAGTCCAACGCCGGCATCTCCACATCATGACCTCATTGAGAAGCAGAGGTGAATGCCAGAAGTGCACAAAGCATTAATCACAGACATATTCATCTACTCTGGAAAAAGGGACACTTTGAAATGGATAATGTGGTCCACTTTATGAGAAGTGGGCAATGCAATCATCTACATCATTAGATAGGGAAATTTTGGGGTTTGGAGGACGTGTGACATATTCACTCTTGCATTCAAAAACATACCAACGAAAGTCATATTGTACAGGATTTTCTAATGCAGCCATAGATTGTCATGTGGGTAATATTTATCTCTGCTGTTCAAAGCTGTTCTGCACACAAGTGACGAGGTTATTATTAATATCTGTTCTAAATGCCTGGTGCAATCGTGATATTCATCTCTGTCCCTTGGTTAGGTTGCACACAGTTGGTATTCCAGTGATGTGGAGCCATGGTCTCCCTCAGACTCACACAAACTCCTTGCCGACTGCCTCATTTTCACCTAAACACATGAATTGGGAAATTGTGACTTTGTTTTTGTTTCACCTGTTTCAGCTCCATTAAAGATGTTATATAAATGCAGTTGTTGTTTAATTCCTTCTTTTCTCAAGCCCATGCTTGTTCTCTTCGGAGCGAGGCGAGCTGTGCCCAGCTTCTAATTTTATCTTTTACTCTTGTTCTATTCTTCTAAAACTTATTTCTAACTCTTTAAAACTCTCTAACAACGCTCTAATGCAATTTCTCATAGATTTGGCCACACCCTAGCTGTGACTGTAACACTACATTCTGCACTCTCTCCTTTCCTTCTCTATGACAGTATGTTTTGTCTGTATAGCGCGCAAGAAAAAATACTTTTCACTGCATGTTAATACATGTGACAATAACAAATCAAATCAAATATTTTGTTTTACAATTCACTCCCTCCATTTTTATTATATTTTCTTTCTTCCCAACTCTGTCTCACATTTCGTAAAAAGTTTAACGTCATTTGGTCCCTTTGCCTTTTGAACGGTCTTTCGCTCTTTCTCTCTGCCTCTGTTTGTGTATTTTCCTGTGGATCTGACTTGCTCCCTCTTTCTGCTTGTCCCTGGTTGGCTGTACACCTGCCTTTTTTTCATCATCTCTATCTTCTATTATTGTTTGCCTTTCTCTATCAATTCCTTGGTCACCTTTGCTGTCAACATGTATCTTTCTCTCTATCCACTCCCCTTTGTCATTCCAATTCTTTCCCTTTCTCCCTCACTTGTTCCCTACCTCAGCTTTTCCCACTATAGGTCGTCTCTCGCCTGCCTTGATGTGGATCTGATGAGGGGTGACAGATCATCTGGTGCCATTCATGACAAACTGGGATATTTCCACTCATGAGCGGGGCAAGGATATAGCCAGAAGATTCTTCCTTTTGCTATCAATTGGCAACTTTGCTCAGCATACAATCCCTGCAGTGCAGAAGGAGGTCATTTGGTCCATCGAGTCTGCACTGACTCTCCAAACGAGCATGTTACCCAGACCCTGAATCTGCCCTATCCCCGTTGCCGCAGCATTTACCTTGCAAGTCCCCCTAACCTACAGATCTTGGGACACATCGCATTTTTTGCACATAAAACTGAACATTAGTCCTCTTTAACTCGATACAATCATACAATCCCCACAGTGCTAAAGGAGGTCAATTGGCCAATTGAGCTTTGATCAACAACAATCCCAGCCAGGCCTTGTTCCCATGTATTTACCCTTCTAGTCCCCCTGACACCAAGGGACAATCTTGCACGGCCAATCCATCTAACCCGCACATCTTTGGACTGTGGGAGGAAATCGGAGCACCTGGAGGAAACTCAGGAAGACCATGGGAGAACGTGCAAACTCCACACAGACTGCCACCCGATGCCGGAATCAAACCCGGGCAGCAGTGCAAACCACTGTGCCACCCACTTCAGTGGAACAGTTCAGCCACACCTGTAGGCAAGTGGTGAGTGCCATTCATAGTATTCCAGAGTCCTTCATTCCTCTGAGGTTTCTGTTTAATCGCAGTCCCAGGCCTTTCAACAAAATCCCCAATGACAAAATACAAAGAACAGTACAGCACAGGAAACGGGCCCTTCGGCCCTCCAAGCCTGTGCCGCTCCTTGGTCCAACTAGACCAATCGTTTGTATCCCTCCATTCCCAGGCTGCTCTTGTGACGATCCAGGTAAGTCATAAACGATGTCAGCGTGCCTGCCTCCACCACCCTACTTGGCAGCGCATTCCAGGCCCCCACCACCCTCTGTGTAAAAAACATCCCTCTGATATCTGAGTTATACTTCGCCCCTCTCACCTTGAGCCCGTGACCCCTCGTGATCGTCACCTCCGACCTGGGAAAAAGCTTCCCACTGTTCACCCTATCTATCCCCTTCATAATCTTGTACACCTCTATTAGATCTCCCCTCATTCTCCGGCTTTCCAGTGAGAACAACCCCAGTTTACGCAATCTCTCCTCATAGCTAAGACCCTCCATACCAGGCAACATCCTGGTAAACCTTATCTGCACTCTCTCTAACGCCTCCGCGTCCTTCTGGTAGTGCGGCGATCAGAACTGGAGGCAGTACTCCAAATGTGGCCTAACCAGCGTTCTATACAGCTGCATCATCAGACTCCCGCTTTTATACTCTATACCCCGTCCTATAAAGGCAAGCATACCATATGCCTTCGTCATCACCTACTCCACCTGTGTTGCCACCTTCAAGGATTTGTGGACTTGCACACCTAGGTCCCTCTGTGTTTCTACACTCCTAATGACTCTGACATTTATTTTATAACTCCTCCCTACATTATTTCTTCCCAATTGCATCACTTCGCATTTATCCGGATTAACCTCCATCTGCCACCTCTCCACCTAATTTTCCAGCCTATCTATATCCTGCTGTATTTCCCGACAATGCTCTTCGCTATCCGCAAGTCCAGCCATCCTCGTGTCATCTGCAAACTTGCTGATTACACCAGTTACACCTTCTTCCAAATCATTTATATATATATATACATATCACAAATAGCAGAGGTCCCAGTACAGAGCCCTGCGGAACACCACTGGTCACAGACCTCCAGCCGGAAAAAGACCCTTCGACCACTACCCTCTGTCTCCTATGGCCAAGCCAGTTCTCCACCCATCTAGCCACTTCTCCTTGTATCCCATGAGCCTTAACCTTCTTAACCAACCTGCCATGTGGGACTTTGTCAAATGCCTTACTGAAATCCATACAGACGACATCCACGGCCCTTCTTTCATCAACCGTTTTTGTCACCTCCTCAAAAAACTCTACCAAATTTGTAAGGCACGACCTCCTTCTTACAAAACCATGCTGTCTGTCACTAATGAGATTGTTCCGCAATCATTGTTCCACAGGAGCAGGCTGAGCGTAGGAAAGATTGTGTCTGCATTTTATTTATTTATTTATTTATTTTTCAGTTAAATTTGGCTTAAAAATCGGAGGTTTTTTTCAAAACAGGGAGTAGGCACAGGAGCAGCCTGGGGAAGGTGTAAAAAGGGCTAATTTTAAAAGTTTTTTTTTCAAAACAGGGAGTAGGCCCAGGAGCAGCCTGGGGAAGGTTTAAAAACGGCTCAACTTGGAGGTTTCAGCCTCATTGTTCCACAGGAGCAGGCTGTGTGTAAGAAACATTGTGTCTGCATTTTATTTATTTATTTGTTTTTCAGTTAAATATCGCTTAAAAATCGGAGGTTTTTTTCAAAACAGGAAGTAGGCCCAGGAGCAGCCTGGGGAAGGTTTTTTGGAAGGTTTAAAAGCAAGGCCGCACTTTTGAGCGGGCAGCGTCTGGAGCGGGCAGTGGAGTGAGCAGGGAGCAGAGTGTGCGCTGTAAGGGCTTTGGCTCACAGGGCTTCGGCGAAGGAGAGGAAGCTTGTTTGTTTTTCTTCTGTTACACCCCCGTTTTTTGTTTTTTCTCCCAAAAACTAAAAAGGACATGGCTGGTATGAGTGGGAGGCCAGTATACTGCATTCGGTGTGGGATGTGGGAGTTCCTGGAGACAACTTGCCTCCCGGAAGTCCATATCTGTGCCAGATGTGTGGAACTGCAACTCCTGAAGGATCGTGTAAGGGAGCTGGAGCTGAGGCTCGATGAACTCAGTTTAGTTAGGGAAAATGAGAGATTAATAGATAAAAGTTATAGTCAGGTAGCGACACCAGGGTCTCGGAAGGAAGACACGTGGGTCACAGTTAGGAGGGGTAATAGTCAGAAGGGTGATGTGCCAGAAAGTACCCCAGTGGCAGTCTCCCATAAAAGAAAGGGATGGGCAACAGATGCGAGAAGGGAAGGGAGTAAGCAGTCTGTGGAGGGATCCCCTTTGGTTGTCCCCCTCCAAAATAGGTATATTGTTTTGGATTCTGTGGAGGAAGATGACCCTCCACGGGTAAGCCACGTGGACCAGATCGCCTCCACGGAGACAGTCTCAGGGGTCCGGAAGGGAAAGAAGGGGTTTAGGAGAGCGATAGTTGTGGGGGACGCAATGGTTAGAGGCACGGACAGGCGGTTCTGTGGGAGTGAACGAGATTCCAGGATGGTAGTCTGCCTCACTGGTGCCGGGGTACTGGATGTCTCCGAGAGGGTAGGAAGCATATTTAAATAGGAAGGTAGTCAAACGGATGTGATTATACACATTGGTGAAAATGATGTAGGGAGGAAGAGCAGGGGGGTCATACGGGAGAAATTCAGGGTGTTGGGTACGAGGCTAAAAAGTAAAGCCTCCAGTGTAGCAATCTCTGGACTGCTCCCGGTGTCTCGTGCAAGTAAGGCTCGGAACAGGGAGATTCTACAGTTGAACGCGTGGCTAAAGGACTGGTGCAAGAGGGAGGGTTTTAAATTCATAGATAACTGGGAAATCTTCAAGTCGGGATGGCAACTGCAAAGAAAGGATGGGTTACACCTTAACTGGAAAGGAGCAAATATCCTGGCTGGGAGTTTTGCTAGAGTGTTTCGGCAGGGTTTAAACTAGTGTAGCAGGGGGGTGGGGAACAAAACAGGAGGTCAGTAAATACTGAGGCTGGGGTTGAGCTGGGGCCCAAGGCAAGGCAAGCTAAGAAGAGCAGCACTATGGAGGAGGATGACCACCAATAACACCAAGGTCGCAGGTTTGATCCCCATATGGGCGAAAGTGTTGATGTAGGTATGGCTCCTGTTGCATCCAGGTCCAATACCTTTGCTCGGTAAGAAGTCTCACAACACCAGGTTAAAGTCCAACAGGTTTATTTGGAATCGCCAGCTTTCGGAGCACTGCCGCAGTGAGCCGATCCACGCCACAGTGAGCTCCGGGCTGCCCTCCTCGAGTTCAGTGGCGATGACGTTTTTTCCATAATCCGATCAGGTGTGGTGCTGGCATTAGATAATGACCATGAAAAGTTGTCACCTAATGTTCTTCAGAGTAAGGAAGCAATGCCCTTACACAGTCCCGAATCCAAAGCGTTGGAGTTGACACCTAATGCTCGGGACACGCAATGCTGGGGCATATATCCTGCCCTGTCACTGCTACCCACATCCCTGGCAAAGAAAAGGTGTTATCAGTACATCGTCATTAATGCACCCTGTCCAATAACTTTAGGGTGGCACGGTGTGACACAGTGGTTCGCACTGCTGACTCACAGCGCCAAGGACTTGGATTTGATTCCCGGTTTGGGTGACTGTCTGTGCGGAGTCTGCGCGTTCTCCCAATGTCTGCGTGGGTTTTCTTCCAGTTTCTTCCCACAGTCTGAAAGACACGCTGGTTCGGTGCTTCGGTCATGCTAAATTCTCCCTCAGGGTACCCGATCAGGCGGTGGAGTGTGGCCACTCGGGGATTTTCACAGTAACTTCATTGCAGTGTTAATGTAAGCTTAGTTGTGACACTAATTAATAAACTTTAAATTCTTCACCTCGCCTACTTGTTTACCTGAAGCTGATGGCAAGCAAATCTATCCAAGGTTGCAATTTGTTCTGCTGGCATCACCAATGTGAAGTCTATTAAAATATATCCCACAAAATGGAAGTGATGTTGACAGTAGTTTTCTCTTCATCTCAATTTGCTTTATTTATCTGATAATTTAATCTTTTAAACAGTTGATTCTAATATTTGTTGAGTTATTTTCTTCACTCAGTTCCAATTATTAGTTAAGTTGTTTGGGAATAATGTCGGGGGAGCTCTGCGACTGACTTGCTCTTCCACTTCAAAGAGTACAAAGAAGGTTGTTTGAATTTTGTATCGAGATACATCACAAATAATACTGTAGATAATTTTCCAATTGGTCTGAACGGTGATGATGATGTGGAGAAAGTGAAAAAAGAAACAAAGAAGAAATGCAGCAGTGTGACTCTTATTAGGCCTTAGTGCAAAGGGGATCAAAGTCAATGGCTCAGGTGATAGGAGGATGGAATTTAGGTAAATAATGTTTGTTTCAGTCAATGTTTTTATTCTGATGTTTGATGTAGGCATGATCTGTTTCCTCTGATTGAGGAGTGACTGATAAGGAGGTCTTCAATTGAAAGTTTGCATTATAGTGAAAAGAGAGAGTGGTTAGAAAAAATATCTTTACTCAGATACATTGGCCGGAGTTTCACACGCACGCCCGTCCCAATTCGGGGGCGGGCGCAGCTGGAGAACGGCATTCTCTGTTGACCTCGGGCAGGATCGTACGAACATTGTGCAGATAAAATTCCACCCAATGAATCTACAGTGTAGAGGGAGGCCATTTGGCCCATAGAACCTGCACCGATCCCACCCAGGGCCCATCCACGTAACCCTACGTATTTACAGTCCTAATCCCCCTGACACTGAGGGACAACTTAGCACTGCCAATCAACCCAACCATCTTTGGACAAGCGCCCGGAAAATACCCATGCAGACACGGGGAGAATGTGCAAACTCCACACAGACAGTGACCCGAGGCCGGAATTGAACCCAGGTCCCTTGCGCTGTCAGGCAGCAGCGCTAACCACTGCGCCACTGTGATGCTCTAGGTTTTTGGAATGTTTTGATGCGCAGAACCGTTCAGGTAGAGATCGCTGCATTGTTTGAAGGAAAATGAGATAAATATTTGAAGCAGAGGAAGGTGCAGGCTTAATGGAGAATGCAGGGGAAGTGGAATTAGCTTGAGCAAAGAGGTAGCATGGCTACAATTGGACGAATGGCCTCTCCCTGCGCTGTGAGTTATGGTCCTGGAATAGAATTTGTTATCGGAGAGCCTGGAACTCATATTCATGGTCCTGAACTTATACCTTCAATTTTTCATCATCTCGAAGTAAGTTGTTGAAAATGCTCTTTGATATTTCAGCTCAAGGTTGCTGTATCTCATCAGATACTGCTCTGCTTTGGGAATGGATGAAGTTAGAGAGGAAAGGAGATTGTGCGGTCCCATTTGTTAATACATTGACCTTTAATTTCTGAAGCCCAGATGATGGGATGAAAATCTATCACCGTTAATGGGCGTTGAGAATCCTAAATTAACTTATTGGGTTTCCAAAGTTTTGAAAGTGGAAACAAATCACACCACTGAACATGGGATGAGAATGGAAGGATGATATTAATTTAAGGCAGATTGGAGAGAGCTTTGCTGTACATATGCCTTATTATACTGTTGAAAAGGAGATTCTGGACACAGCAACAACAGCCCAGCTGATTTCCCAAGTACTAACATCCCTCCTCTTGTACACATAAGTTAAAAAGCAAAGAAAACTTGTTTATATATTATCCTTTTGTATGACTTTGGAATTGAATCTATAGGAGCAGCACGGTGACACGGTGGTTAGCACTGCTGCCTCACAGCTCCAGTGATCCGGGTTTGATTCCCGGCTTGGGTGGCCGTCTGTGTGGAATTTGCACGTTCTCCCCGCGTCTGCATGGGTTTCCTCCGGGTGCTCCGGTTTCGTCCCACAGTCCAAAGATGTGGGGGTCAGGTTGATGGGCCACGCTAAATTGCACAAAGTGTCCAGGGTTGTGTAGGTTAGAGGGATTAGCGGGGTAAATGTGTGGGGTTGTGGGGATAGGGCCAGGGGTGGGATTGTTGTCATGCAGACTCGATGGGCTGAATGGCCTCCTTCTGCACTGTAGAGTTTCTATGATAATCATCGAACCGAGAGGCAAGAATGTTGCATCTGACTGGAAGAAAATGCATTACTCAGAGTTGGCCATGATCTCCCATTCGAAAGAAATAAAATTAATCATTTTTTTTTGAAAAATAGTTAATCAGAGTTTGAGCAAAACGTTAGCGTTCGCATTTTGTCAAGTTTTAAAGTTTATTTATTAGTATCATCAGTCGGCTCACATTAACACTGCAATGAAGTTACTGTGAAAATCCCCTCGTCGCCACACTCCGGAGCCTGTTCGAGTACACAGAGGGAGAATTTAGCATGGCCAATGCACCCTAACCAGCACATCTTTCAGACTGTGGGAGGAAACCGGAGCACCTGGGGGAAACTCACACAGACACAGGGAGACTCCGTACAAACAGTAACCCAAGCCGGGAATCGAACCTGGATCCCTGGCGTTGTGAGGCAGCAGTGTTCAGCACCTTGCCACCGTGCGGTGGCAGGTTATATTTTAGAACTGAACTTTCTGGGGCCACACACCTTGTGCCACTTTCGCAACTTCAAAATTCAACTGAAACGGCAACGCATTTCGTTAAGAGATGACACTATACTATCCAGTAAGAAGTCGCACAGCACCAGGTTAAAGTCCAACAGGTTTATTTGGAATCATGAGCTTTCGGAGCACTGCTCCTTCATCACCTGATTAACATTAACCTGGCGTTGTGAGACTTCTTACCATACCCGCCCCAGTCCAACGCCGGCATCTCCACATCATGGCTATCATGCTCCTTAATCAGGTGACTCACCAGAGGAAGGAGCAGCGCTCCGAAAGCTCGTGATACCAAATAAACCTGTTGGACTTTAACCTGGTGTTGTGGGACTTCTCACTGAGATCAAAGCTTAGTGCAGTGGGTAAAATGAACTGATGTATGAGGAGAGATTGACGAGGTTAGGATTGTTTTCACTGGAGGTCAGATGAATGAGGGGGGGATCACATAGAGACTTATAAAATTCTAACAGGACGAGACAGGGCGGATGGAGGGAGGATGTTCCTGATGGTGGGAGTGTCCAGAACTAGGGGTCACAGTCTGAGGATTCGGGGTAGACCATTCAGGACGAAACGAGGAGACATTTCTTCACCCAAAGAATGGTGAGCCCTGAGGAATTCATTACCGCGGGAAGTAGTTGATGCCAAAACATTGACTGCATTCAAGAGGTGACTAGATCTAGCACTTGGGACGAATGGGATAAAAAAGTTAGGGTGAGAAAGCAGGATTAGGCTATGGAATTGGACAATCAGTCATGATCACAATGAATGGCGGAGCAGGCTCGAAAGGCCAAATGGACTCCTCCTGTCTTACCTTCCATGCTTCTATGACAAAGTTTTGTCTCGACTTGTGATCCACACAAGTACTAGATAGTTCCATGGGTACGATGGGTTTAGAGGGATATGGGCCAAATGCGGGCAATTGGGATTAGCTTAGGGGTTTTAAAAAAGAGTGTACCGCATGGACAAGTTGGGCCGAAGGGCCTGTTGCCATGCTGTAATCCTCTGTGACTCTAAGTAATTGTTCATATTCCACAGGCCTTCAGAAGTTGCAATAGCATCGTATTTAAAACCAAGGAGATTTCAAATAATGGTACTTTAGTTTAGCTTTTAGATCGTGTAATTCCGATTACATAGAAAACTAGTTACAGTGATGCAATGAATATAAACACCAAAATTATTTGTTTAGCACCAAAGATATTGATGTGCGAAGCCGATGACAACCATTTCAGAATATACATTTGTACTTGGGTATTAGCTGCCAGCTAAACATTTACATTAGCACAGCAAGATTGATTCAATGGCCCTAACGTCACCAAGACAGAAGAATCGTTTTGTCAAAAGCCACAATAAAGGCTTCAAAAAAAAACATTTTGCTGTAAAACACAAACAATTCAAATGCTGAAATTAAAGGTTTAATCCAATTGTTTAATCATCTCCTCTTGGCACAATGACAATGGAATGAAGTGAAAGAGACTGAACAAAACCATCACAGTACAATGCATTTAATGCAATTAGCTTTTGATACTCAGTTTGCAGAACTTTATGAGATGAAGATTAAGTGACACTTATTGTGCCGATGAAAATATTGCAGCAGCATTGTAAGAAGAGTATTGAACAGGTGAGCCATGAAGTTGCAGGATTGGAATAGCAGAGCAAGGGGCACTCCCGTTCCTGATGTTAGTTTTACCTTACTGTCACTCCTCTCTAATATAACATCAATATCTTCGTCTGTAATGTCGCTCTCTTTAGAAGCAAATACGTGGGTAGCACCGTGAAGAATCATCTGCAGCATTTCATATTTCCCCAGCTTATTGAGATTCTGATCGACTAACCTTCCTGAAAGAATTCAGTCTCGATGTTAAGAAATTGTAAAGAACAAAGGGAATTACAGCACAGGAACAGGCCCTTCGGCCCCTCCAAGCCTGCACTGACCATGCTGCCCCGACTGAACTAAAACCCCCTACCCTTCCGGGGATCATATCCCTCTATTCCCATCCTATTCATGTATTTGTCTCGACGCCTCTTAAAACTCACTACCATATCTGGATCCACTACCTTCCATGGCAGCGAGTTCCAGGCACCCACCACCCTCTGTGTAAAAAACTTGCCTCATACATCTCCTTTGAACCTTGCCCATCACACCTTAAACCTGTGCCCCCCGAGTAATTGATTCTTCCACCCTGGGAAAAAGCTTCTGACTATCCCTTCTGTCCATGCCCCTCATAATCTTGTAGACTTCTATCAGGTCGCCCCTCAACCTCCGTCGTTCCAGTGAGAACAAACCAAGTTTCTCCAACGTCTCCTCATAGCTAATGCCCTCCATACCAGGCAACACCCTGGTATGGAGGGCATTAAACTTGTAGTAATGCTAGAGACGGGTTCACATGTTAATAAATAGACACTCATGGGCAACAGTGGAAACTATTGAGCCCACTTTGTTGCACAGTCTGCTTTAACTGGCTGTTCACACTCTGTGGAAGATTGCAGAGGGTTTTAATGTTCATTTTTGCATTTTTTAGGACCATTTCATCAAAAGTCAGGAATACATATGCCAGATTGCACAGTTCCAGGTGGTATGTCCTCATCTATTGTAATGATAATTCATTTTAAAATCATTGACGATTAGAGAAGTTAGCTGTGAAAATACTGAAGTTTAATTTTAAGATGTTCTGTGGTATTTGAAAAAGAACAGGTTAGTGAGGGAGTATCCAATGCATTCACAATCCCCAACACAAAGTTTTAACATCCGTGCCATAACTCAGCCGGAGAAAAGAATGCAAGATAAAATTCTGGAGTGAAGGCTGGGAAGGATTGACACTTCTCATGGTCCCCCAAAGTTTCACCGATGCCATTTAAAGTTAATACCTCAAAGCACCGAAATAGACTGAGGACTCTGTGCTCCCCTCCCCACGCAGTTCCCACCCAAAAAAAACCCAACTTCAACAAACACCTTGCTGAATTACAATAGAGTCCAGTCTAAGTTTCTTTTCAGCATGTTCCACTATCCTTTCCTCCGCAGCGTTGTCAGTTATAAATCGGAATACTCTGACTACTTTTGTTTGACCAATTCTGTGGGTGCGATCCTCAAAAAGAACACAATTAAAGTTAC
Source organism: Mustelus asterias (assembly GCF_964213995.1). Taxonomy (NCBI): domain Eukaryota; kingdom Metazoa; phylum Chordata; class Chondrichthyes; order Carcharhiniformes; family Triakidae; genus Mustelus; species Mustelus asterias. The sequence goes on from NW_027590127.1 coordinate 1,481,285, forward strand.
ATGGCAGATCCACACAATCAAGTAACAATTTCAATGAACATTCCTCTACATTCAGCTGTAAAAACAGCACATTCATATATTTTCCAGCAAACATTGTTTCTACAATAAGAAATCCAAGAATTTCAAACAAAATCTCTGATTATCAATACCTTAACACGGGGAAAGGGAGTAAATCAACTTCCTCGAAATCTCCAAGCTGATCATAAGCTGGCAAAGATATGATGTGTGGATAGCTATCTCCTGCATGTTTTAACCCTCTCTAATTACTCAGTCAACATCAACAATTGTTGCAGCAGGGGAAAACAAAGGAAGCACCTGGACCTATTTAATTATTTCTCAGATGCATTGATTGCAATCCAATAACTGGCTGGTGGATCAATGAAGCAATTGAGAAACTTGCCACTTCACACTGGAGGGGAATGAGAATCTCCACTGTGTTTGTGGATTGGAGTCAAGTACTTACAGATGCTCTTCCTGAAGCATATTAGTGAACCACCTGAACAATTGGGGAGCCATGCGCCCTTTTGCTGCTCACTGTAAACTTTAATCCAAACTTCGCAAATGAGTGAGATTTGAATTCATAAGCCCTTGGTACACGAGGCAATCACGAATCACTTGTTAAAATCCGTGCATCAGTTGTTTTGTGTGAAACTGAATCACGGAAGGCAGTTCCTTATAGTGACACCTCAGCATTACTGAAACTTAAAATGGATTTCATTTCCAAACTCTCAATTGTATTTGGAAGTTAATTGGTGAGGAGAAACAAGATGCCCAGTCAACTGAAATCATACCACGCCAATTCTGAAAACAACCGCACGCTCCATTCAAATAAAGAGAAGCAAACTGAAGGCCTTTGCTGAAATATTTCCACCAGTTCAGTCGAGCGGAGGTTTAAAGAAACCATGGGAGCAACACACGGAAGATTTGAGGGGGTATCAGTGGCAGTAAAGTACCAAATGTCGCTTGATCAGTGCACTTGGATGTTCAACCAGCGACAATAGTTATATATTCAACAGTACGTGGCTTTCAGAACACAAATAACTAATCGCTCAGTTACTTACCATAGCTTGGAGGACTACCTGAGGGTTCCAGTCTGAGTCGTATAGGATTACTACATCTGCCGTGGCAAGATTTATACCAAAACCCCCAGCGCGTGTGTTTAACATGAAGATAAACTTTGAGCTCCCAGGCCTATTGAAAGAAGAAATAGAATCCTGGAGGGATGAGAAAGAAAAGTTAACCCACAATTGAACAAGCGATTGGGACCAATCTTTTTACTAATTGTTGCAAAAATTTCATTTTTAAAAATACAAATAGATGATAGATTCAAATTGAATATTAATATTTCTTGTGTGAAAACCTTGAGTCAGTTTTGTAACCTTAAGTCTAGAATTCTTACTTAGATAATAGAGCCTCAGATCAATTTAAGAGGTGAGAACTTTCCTCAAACAAACTCAGTTTTGAAAGCACAGGGCAAGAAACATACTTGTCTCTCCTCATGCGGTGTCTGTCCATCCAGTCTACAATCCTCGTAGTTTCTCCACATACAATAATCTTCCAAGATATCCAGCACCCTGCTCATTTGGCTGAAGATCAACACCCGAGAATCTGTGGAAAAGAAGTTCATTCATCAGGGTGATCGGTTGATCGGTATCCAAGAACACAGCGCAGATACACAAATGCTTCAAAAACCTACATCGACTGATGTGAATAATGGAAACGAAATTTCAGTGGTAACATGCAGGATGTAGAGTAATCTAGTTATAGTACAGGAGGCATAAATGAACACACGTAAACAACTCCAATTTTATAATTCATACAATATGAACAGTCCATGTGACCCAGCTGCCTTGTTTGATGGGAATGATTTCAAAGGGTTTATATTCCAGGTGGATTCGAGACGGTGCTGCAGTTTGGGCAGCAAAAATTAAACCCTAATCAAAAAATAGCTGCAATCCCAAACCATGTAATTATTCCATTCACCTTCTCCCAACACGTTAGCCCCCATTTTTCAGAATATTTAGCTCCTGTAACTATTCGCCCGGAAGGAGGATGGGGCCCATCAAGCATTCCAGAGGCCTGTGATCCAACTCTCCTCATGAAGAATCTTTGATGCTTAATCGGCCAGTTGTTGGGAGCCCCCAGCCCCAGAGGATGGCGTGTGGCAGGCCAGAATGACTAAAACAGGATGCGATTTCAGATCAAGACACACTCCTGTTTTAAACAGTCACGAAAACTTGTGAAATAAAAGCTAGATAGATGGAAGCAAAGTTCTGGAAATACTCAGCAGGTCAGGCAGCATCTGTGGAGAGGGGAGTTCTGAAGAGTCATAGTTGATCCTTCGCTGATGCGACCAGATTAGTTGAGTATTTTCAGCAGTTCTTAACTCATTAAAACCTATGCTGATTTGTAACCCAAAACATCACAGCATGCAATCTGCTGTACCTTGCTGCACAGGTCAAATGCTGCCATGGTGTCATCAGTGATCATTTTCAAATTCTTTTGCAGACATCGTCGTGGAAATCCTTGCATGCTTACGAAGGCTAAACATCACAAACCCCTTTCATTTACTAAAAATCCTGTTCTATTTTTGGTCAGTCTGCAGCACAGGTACAGTAGTGCTCCAGAGCATGACAAAGTCTGACATCGGTCTCGGAAGTGCACAAATAACCATGAAGGCAGTTGTTTGCAGCCAATCTATATCCCAGGATGTTTGATTTTCCACTCCACCGGATTTCCTTCTATATGGATCGGACTGCACAGTCGTTTTTGTTCAATTCCTCCTGGTCTCCAGAGTCTCAACTAATTTGGTCATGGATTCGAGTTCGAGTGACTGGCATGCTCTTTGAATTTCCAATCGAATCTGAATCCAAACCTACATCCTCCCAAAATAGGAACTTTAACATTAAGCTAATTCTTAATCCATGGAGACAATGTCATCTATTTCACAAAGCGTGAACTTTATTACTATATTTACTCTCTAATAACAGATTTGTTGAACATATTCTAAAAAGCTTCTTTTCCTGTCCTACTATAACTAAAACCTTTGCTGATTCCAGTGTTTATTGCATATTAATTTATAACATATTTTGTAATATTTTCAATTAATTTCCCTTTACGGCCTGACAATCGTTAATTTGGGCCTTATGCCTTATGTTGGCCACCCCCCCCCCCCGGCCCCCCCCCCCAATCCCCCACCCCGTCCGAGCGACTCAAGTATCCACGAAACTATCAAATCACTCCATGTCTCCTTCCTATAGAAAGATTGAAAGACAGAAAGGGAAACAAAAGCCTTGACCAGGCCTGCGGCTGACCTTGCTCCTTCACTTTCCGCAGCAGTTTGTCCAGTACCACCATTTTGCGACTGTTAACTACCAGGTGAGTGTCAGTGGTGTAAGGAGGGCCAGGTTCAGCTCCGTCAAACATATAGGGGTGGTTGCAGCACTTGCGCAGTTGCATCAGTGTATTCAAAAGACGCATTTTGTCCATTTTCCCTGAGGAATTCAGGATGTCAATATCCTTCATTAATATCCTGGTGTACCTATCAGCAAGGCCAGAATTAAAACTCATCAGACCAACTTGGAGATAAATTTATTTTTTTAATGGAGCTCAACAGAAAGCAATTACAACCTAAAATGAATGCTTTGTTCTATAGGTGCCTCGGACAAAGTCTAGGATCCACATTCCAACCCCTCTCACCTACCAGGGAACAGGGTGCTCCATCTAAGCCTCACAGATATAGAAACCCATATCTTACGACTAATACACACTCAATATTCGGTTCTTTGATATAAAGTACAATTCATCCCAGGTGGCCAGGGTTTGACGGGATGGGAATATTCCTTTTCATGTCATTTGGATGCGAGCAATATGAAGTACTCTGGGATTAAGTATTTGTAACGCAGAAACAGGCCACTTAGATCAACAATTCCAGATCAGTGTTCATGATAAGAGTCTCCTCACACCTTCGATTTCTTTTTCCATTCTATGTTTAACAAACTTCCCTAAAATGCATCAATATCATGCCTCTCCTCGTGACAGTGAGTTCCACACTAACCACTCTGCCACTTTCTTTTTTGAATCTTCTCCTAAATTCCTGTTTGATTTATTAGTGACTATTTTATATTTATGGCATCGATCCTGGCATCATCGTGAGGCAATGACTTTGTGTTACATCGGGTGCAGTCTCATTTTGAAGGGCTTTGCAGCGTTCTCCTTGACCAACTAGATAGACATCGTTAATAAGTTTGGAGCGGACACCTCACTAGTAACTGATCAGGTAGGTATCAATAATGGGCTGCATTGGGGTTTGAAAGAAGAAAGCCCAAAGCTGAGAGCAAAGTAGTTTGAAAGCACTGTAAAAATCACACTTGAATGGCAATCGTCTAGTCTGAATTCAATGATGATCTTCTGTTTCGGGAAAAAATAATGGAAATGATTGAGGGAAGTTTGAATTCCAAACACAAAAATCTTACAGATCAGACGGAAGCAAGATGGTCAATTGTAGGGAGTCAGCCTATTATTGTTGCATTGGGTAAAATCACACTCGCTTACACTGGTGAATCTATTCCCTTAGTTCTACAAATGCTCTAATTGTTGATTGAAGTGCAGCACAATTTCAATGAGTTGTTGCAAGATGATGCCGTACTTCACAATGCAACACATTAAGATTCACAAGTTGTGCACTCACCATTCCCGTTGCATTTTGCTCAGGCCGACATACATTCTGACTTCCTTTTTTGGCGGCAGGCTCTTTTCTACCTCAGCTTTAATATGTCGGAGGAGGAAGGGTCTCAATACCTAATTCAGGTGAGAATACATGCTTTTTACACACTGATGATGCCCAAGAAGGTCAAGCAAAATAATGCAATGTTACAAAAGCTGCACTGTACTGTTCTGTGGACTGAAGCACAGGTTAAACAAAAACAGCTGAACAAGCCATGGGTTGAAGCACATCTACAGGTGTGGGCTGAATGTTCACTTGATGAAAACACCTGCAACTTCAGATTAGATTGTCAACAGCTTTATTCTGCAACAGAACAGATCAGACCTTGGAATCCAACACTTTATGAGAAAATACAGTAACCATAGAAACATAGAAAATTACAGCTCAGTAACAGGCCTTTTGGCCCTTCTTGTCTGTGCCAAACCATTTTTTACCGAGTCCCACTGAGCTGCACTTGGACTATATCCCTCCACACCCCTCTCATCCATCAACCCGTCCAAATTTTTCTTAAATGTTAAAATTGTCTCATTTACCACTTTATCCGGCAGCTCATTCTACACTCCCACCACTCTCTGCGTGAAGAAGCCCCCCATAAAATTCCCTTTAAACTTTTCTCCTTTCACCCTTAACCCATGCCCTCTGTTTTTTTTTTCTCCCCTTGCCTCAGTGGAAAAAGCCTGCTTGCATTCACTCTATCTATACCCATCAAAATCTTACACACCTTTATCAAATCTCCCCTCATTCTTCTACGCTCCAGGGAATAAAGTCCCAACCTATTCAATCTCTCTCTGTAACTCAGCTTCTCAAGTCCCGGCAACATCCTTGTGAACCTTCTCTGCACTCGTTGAACCTTATTGACATCCTTCCTGTAACTCGGTGACCTTCTTTTGTATATGCTCGTAAAAGCTCTGATTCTTTACCCTCATATTCCATTTTTAATCAATCTTCTGTGGCCTTTTGCTGGTTTCTAAAACACTCCCAATCCTCAAGCTTGTTACTATTCCTTGTGATATGATAAGCCTCTTCTCTTAATCTAACACAATCGTGAATGCTCTCAATAAGCCACAGATGGATGTTTCATGCAGAGTTTTTATTTCCCAATTTCATTGATAAACATTTAAAGAAAGAATTCAACATTTTCAATGTTCACGATCAACCTTAGCAGGCTCTCCTCTCAAACTTAAAGCCAATTAGATAGGGACAAGATTATTGTTTATGACGGTGGAAATATGCCACTTGCAGACCACCATATGGAATTCAATTGTGATGCGAATATTTGCCTGTGGATCTTTTACTATGAGATTACCAATTAACCCTGCCTCATTGCACAATACTGGATCAGGGTGGTATGGTGGCTGTGGTTACCACTACTGCTTCATAGACCAGTGACCCGGCTTCAATTCTGGCCTTGGGTGACTGTTTTTGTGGAGCTTACATGTTCTCCCCTTGTCGGCTTGGGTTTCCTTTGGGTGCTCCAGTTTCCCCTCTCAGTCTGATGTGCAGGTTAGGTGGATTGGCCATGCTAAATTGCCCCTGAGGTGTCCCAAGATGTGTAGGTTAGTGGGGTAACTAAGTGGTATTAAGGGGATAGTAACCTTAAATTCACTTTCCTCATTCCTCAACAATGTACATTTCTACAACGCCTTTAACATAGGTGGCATGGTGGCACAGTGGTTGGCACTCCTGTCTCACAGCGCCAGGGACCCAGGTTCAATTCTGGCCTCGGGTCACTCTCTGTGTGGAGTTTGTGCATTCTCCCCGTGTCTGCTTCGGTTTCCTCCCACATTCCAAAGGTGTGCGGGTTAGGTTGATTGGCTATGCTAAATAAACATTTGGTGTCAGTGGGATTGGCGGGGTAAATATGTGGGGTTGGTGCAGACTTGATGGGCCAAATGGCCTCCTTCCGCACTGTAGGGATTCTATGATAATAAGATGTCTACAAGATCATCACAGGGGCAATTATCAGACAAATCTGACACCGAGCTACCAAAAAACCCCATTGAGAGGTGACCAAGGAGTTTTTAAAGCAGTGTCTTAAATATGAAGGAGGAAATTTTCCAGAAAACCATATTTGCATCATCAAACATATTTTTATTGGACTAATTGGCACCACTCATAACGGGCCAACAATGCAGAGGGGCACCCCCGGATGGATATTCGATCGGGTCTCCCCCTGCACAGCTGAGAGACTCACGAATTTCAGAAACTACGGAAGATCCCTAATCTGCCTAGCAACAGCGCATAGCTGCATTTTAAACTGGCCAAGGAAGATCAAGATCCCTATGAAACGAGACAGAGAGTGGGTTATCAAAACCAAGCTATCACTGAAATATTACCAATTCGGCCAAGGCAGACATAAAAATCTGATAAACTAAGAGATAAGGATAAAAGGTTAAGAATGAAATACCCCAGACACCCAACAGGACAGGATGACATTAACACTCAATCTCACAAGCAGGAAACACAGACACGGAACAATAGGACCAATTTAAATAAGAGGACACATAGAGATAGTAATGGGAAACGCATTTAGACACCGGGGCAGGACCAAGTAATCCCATTAACACGAACACACACCATACAAATGCTAATCCATGAAACTTCCTAGGGACTTTTGAAACTGACAGACCACTTTATACATTGTGTAAAAAAAGGCATAATCAAATGTTCCCGCGCGAATTTTGGATCCCTATAAAGATCCAGAGCTGATGTGATTTAATTGAGATCAACGTGGCCAAGCCACTGTTTCTGAGCTGGCTACGGGGGTCTCCCTGGGATCCCAGTAATTGTACAATAAAGACACGCTTTGAACCTTGATTTGCGACTCAACTTCTATTCTGCACTGGTAAAGGGATATTTCCCTACAACAAAATGGCGTAGTCACGGCAGGATTTGATATCTGACTTCTGACTGATGGCCACAGTTTGAAAGTCGGGATCAAATTTAAACGAATCTGATACAAATCCAGAGCAGTCAAAGGCGAGTGCAGGTCTCCGTTCAAAGTGAGGTACCTTTAAGGGTTAGGGTTTGTCTGTTTTAGGTATTGTTGTCTTGTAGAACTGTATAATCTTGCCTAAGTTTTTAAATTGAAACAGAAGTCCGCACTAAAGAGGTACAGGTCAGAACGACCGCGTGGAAAAAGGTAAGTAACTTTTAACTTTAATAGGAGTAAAGGACCAGAGGTAAAGATAACAGGTTTTGGGCTATTTGATAACAGGAATTAAGACTAATATAAAGATAAGTACCGCATGCAGAACTAATTGGTGTAACTAACCCAGGATTGTAAATGAAACCGCTGTCTGTGCCAAGGCAATAGGACAAGGGAGTGCTTGACTCAAGGTGCCCTACCCTAAACTGGACGTTAAGAGGAGAAATCTCCCACGCTAAGGTTGGGTTTTGAAGCGGGCGCTAAGAGGCACAGGCACTCAGGGTGCAAGGCACGGACAGTGTAAATCGGGTAACAACACTGACTCTGAAGGGACGAACAACCTCAGAGTCGATACAGTTACTAACTATAACAGGGGCTTTGATAACAGAATACATGTGTGTAAGTGTTGAGGAAAAGGGGACCCGATCCATCCTGACCAAGAGACACGACGACGGAGGATCCATTAGGGACCCGGGCGGAGTTTGATAACCTTGTTCGTCTGTAGGGAACACCACAGCCCATAGCAGGATACCCGGTTTTGGGGTAACGGATCAACCCTGCTAGTGGGGGTGGTGGCCGAGCGGGAGGCGTTGTACTTAGAGGGGCTGGGAACAGGGGCGGACAAACCCACTAAACAACCAGCACACATCCCAATAAGACAACACAAAATAGTCCAAGCGTGAGGTGTCAGGAATAGTTGGGGGAGCCCAGGGGAAAGAGACCCACTGGAACCTCACTACGAGAACCTACAGCAATACAGACGGTGCTGGGGCAGTATCAGTGACAGGAGATAAGGGAGAGAGTTGAGGCACTTTTACTGTAGCAGCCAGCATACGGGGGTTGCAGGACTGCTAGACAGAAAAATGGCAGACCACGTTGTTAAGGGAGAAACTGCAGTAGCTCTCATTTTGAAGTATCTGTTAGCCAGAGAAGCGATTGTTGCAAAGATGAAACGGAATGGGTGGAACGCATCACAAACTTTAGAAGATCAAAGAAAGTGGGTAGACGGAGTTAAACGGGACAAAACAAAAGTAATGGGAGTAATATTAGTGACCCAGTTAGCTGGACTAATTGAGGAAGTAAATGCCTCTATGGAGGAGAGACACAAAGAGACAGAGCAAATTAAAGTATTACAGGAGAGAGTGAGGGAATTAGAATACAGAAACCACACTGCGGAGATAACGCAGAGATCAGAGGAAACGGACCCTCGGCGCCCATACGAGTCAGTGCAGAAACATACAGCCACTCCAGCATCAAAAGAAAACATAGACAATTATAATCTAGCGCCAGTCACGAGAGGAGGGACGTTAGCACAACCAAAGGCAACCTATAAGCCTTTTACGCCAGGGGAAAGGCAGCAGATGGATAGGAGAAATCTTAGTTTTTGTATTTCAGTGTGTTTGTGAGATCTGGTAGCTTGTCGAATGTAGGTGGTTGTTGTTGTAATTAGATTGAGAGCAGGGAGCTCTTTGTTCCTGTGGAATGTTTGCTACAGGCAGTGGGTGCAGTACATTGCACCTTGGTTTAGCCTCAGGGGGCTGGGAGAGTGTTAAAACTGTTAAAGATTAAAGTGATAGGATTTCTTGAATTTACTTCTGCTTTGAGTTAATTACAGTTTGGAAGAAAGAAGAATAAAAGCGATTGTCTTAATCAATGTTCTGTATTCTCTTTGAATGTTTTACACTCATCCCAGTCTGAAATGATAAGTTTGAATGAAAAAGGATGTACTGTGGAATGACTTTTGGAAGCTTCCATGTGTGTGTGTGTGTGTTTAAACAAAGTGGTTGCGTGGATGCTTTGTTGTTGTTTGTTTTAATGTTAAGAAAGGATTTAAACCTTGGAAGGAAGCATGTGCTCTTTCCTTTGTCTTGAAGTAGAAATTATAAGAGTTAGTTGAGGAGTTAAGAGAAGAAAATAAGTTATTTTGTGGAAAGGTAGAAAAGCAGGAACAAAAGACTGAGGTCTATGAATTAGTTTAAAGTATATCAAGTCAGTGAAATACAGTATTAATCGCAGAATATCGCGATTTGCGAACGTCAGATAGTTTAGTATTCGGAACTAGTTAAAATTATGTACTGCCGTCGGAATTTCATGAGCCATCAAGGTTCAAGGTTTGCCAAATATAAAAGCACTGCAAAGCTTAAAACCTAGCCAGTTAAGAAACCAAAATGTTCCTAATCAAATAACTGGTATGTATTGTACCTGCTTTGATTTTGATTCGGCGCCTGTTACTTTTCCTAGAGTGCGGGGGTTTCGATCTGGAGCTCAGTTTAAAAAAAAGAAACGGCTTAAATTAAAAGGGTTTGGATATCACGGGTACGATGTGTAAAGTGGTATGATACAACTGCCGCTTGATTATTTTTATTATACAGTATAGCACTGCCATATAGACACAAGAATAACATCAAATCCTGAAAAGCCTTAACCAACTTTGTATGATATATTCATATACTATATTGGGCATTGATAAAGACATAATTATTTTGTGAAGTACTGTGGTGTAGCGCTTGCACGCAAACAAATGATCAAATTAGAGATAGTGTAAGAGTACTCATATAAAGATCGGAACTGTATGGCATGTGATTTTAATGGGGAAAGCGATGTCTTTTGATAAGACTACATACAAATGAATGGATGTATCCGACAATACATCCGAGACCTTAGCACCCAATTGAAGGGGATGCGCCGGTCCGTAATTTCTAATCAGGCACAGGTCGACGCAGAGGGGGACTCAGAAATATTACCAGAAGTCCCAAAAGCCGGGAGCCGGGTATTAACAAAAGTGCTTCCTGCAAAACCAGGATTTGCCCCAAGATGGCACGGACCTTACGAGGTCATTGTTAGCGGAGATACCTGTGCCTGTATAGATATAAGGGGACAGGGGGTCTGGAAACACTGGACCCAATTAAAACTATATGAGGACAAATGAACTAAAAAATACCGTTTTGCTCATTCAACTTCCACAGGAACCAGGACCAGATCTACTATCAAGACGTCGGAACCAACTACTTTTAATTTAATTGCCTGTTTATTTTCTGTATATACTGTAATTGTAAAATACTGTTGAAAAAAAAGAGCGATATGGGAACAGGGACATATCTGATAATAACCCTGACCATTGTAAATACACTCCAACATATGGGGGTTAGGGGAGCAGAACCACCAATCATGAAAGGAAACCTATTCCTGAAAACACACATCCAGATTTATGGGAATAGGACCGCTTGTTACCCCTCAGCGCGATCAGTAAACTCCCTATTCATCGCAACACCAGGGTGGCTCCCACAAGAGTTATTCACTATTGACACATCGGGGGCACCCTGCAAAGAACATATTGGGTACTTTAAGCAAGGGATACAAGGAAGGTGTGTAGAGCTCACTGAGCCGGGAATTCTAAGGGGGACGGGACCCCAACCGGAGGAGACACTTGGGAACTACCCACAATGTTTTAAGGGAGAGGGATGGGGGTGCGTGCATGCCTTTGTCCCTAAAAATGATTCATGCGCTGAGGCACATTGTGCTCTCCAGGAGTGCCGGGTCCGGGAAGGACACTTCACTTGTGACTGCAAGCAACAAAAATGCATTGCAGTCACCGCGGGTAGGCAGCTTATGTGTGGCAAGTGCAACGGCACCCACGTAAGCTCAGCCTCAGGGACATATCCATTTGATTCTCACCAAGAGGTACAATCAAGTGGACAGTCCAGGGGGAGGGAAGGTTCCACAAGATGGGGCCATGCGGTCAAACGACCCCGGGGTAATGCATGTTATCGGGTTAAAGACGGGTACGTGTTTTTATTTAAAAATGTATATATGACGGCCACAGACAGGCCTCCAAGGTTCTTTTCCGTAGGGACAATCAGACCTCTCACGGTTCCATGCCCAAGTGAAGGGCATGTCCAGAAACGCATAGTGACCAGGGCCATCAGCGCAGAATTTTGCTCCGACTGGCAGGCCCCTGTCACACTAGGGTCTTCTTTAGGATATGGATTTCTGGGGACACTATCCCTGGGAGGCGCCGCAGGGGTGATCAGTGCCAGTAATAGGAACTTCTTCATATGTGGACTGACCATTTTAGGAAACAACACCCTACAAGCATTAGGCGCAATTGACCAAGAACTCGCAGAACTCAAGACTATACACACAACAAACGAGATATGCGGTGGACTATCAGCTAGCCAGACAAGGGGGGGTATGCACCATCATCAAGGAAAAATGCATCACATACGTACACGACGAGACACTAAACATAACAGCAGCCATGTCCGGGATACAAAAGCAATTGGATAACTTTAAACAGGGGTTAACAGGGACTGATGGGTGGTTAGGATGGCTGTTTAACACAGTTTGGGGAGCATATATTATGAAGGGATTAATCCTAGTAGTAGCCATCCTGTTCACACTCTGCCTTGGCCTAACCTGTATTAAAGTGATATGTGCAAATATTACATCAAGAATGCTACCCACTGCCAGTATCCAGATGCAAGAACTTAACAACGACCCAGAAGAGGAGGAACAACGGCAAGGACAACAGCTGTACAAATCACTGTTCCTCTGAAGGTCGTCCATGGGGGGTCAGCCATGAATGGCACCCCCTGGACGAGAGGAGGGACTGAAGGAGGAAATTTTCCAGAAAACCATATTTGCATCATCAAACATATTTTTATTGGACTAATTGGCACCACTCATAACGGGCCAACAATGCAGAGGGGCACCCCCGGATGGATATTCGATCGGGTCTCCCCCTGCACAGCTGAGAGACTCACGAATTTCAGAAACTACGGAAGATCCCTAATCTGCCTAGCAACAGCGCATAGCTGCATTTTAAACTGGCCAAGGAAGATCAAGATCCCTATGAAACGAGACAGAGAGTGGGTTATCAAAACCAAGCTATCACTGAAATATTACCAATTCGGCCAAGGCAGACATAAAAATCTGATAAACTAAGAGATAAGGATAAAAGGTTAAGAATGAAATACCCCAGACACCCAACAGGACAGGATGACATTAACACTCAATCTCACAAGCAGGAAACACAGACACGGAACAATAGGACCAATTTAAATAAGAGGACACATAGAGATAGTAATGGGAAACGCATTTAGACACCGGGGCAGGACCAAGTAATCCCATTAACACCAACACACACCATACAAATGCTAATCCATGAAACTTCCTAGGGACTTTTGAAACTGACAGACCACTTTATACATTGTGTAAAAAAAGGCATAATCAAATGTTCCCGCGCGAATTTTGGATCCCTATAAAGATCCAGAGCTGATGTGATTTAATTGAGATCAACGTGGCCAAGCCACTGTTTCTGAGCTGGCTACGGGGGTCTCCCTGGGATCCCAGTAATTGTACAATAAAGACACGCTTTGAACCTTGATTTGCGACTCAACTTCTATTCTGCACTGGTAAAGGGATATTTCCCTACAACAAATAAGGATGAGCTGGAGAGGCAGAGAGATTTAGGGAAATAATTCCAGTGCTTTGGGCTAAACAGCTGTAGGTTGACCATCAGCGATGCACAAATGGAGCAGTGGACAGAACTTGGTTCAGGTCAGCAGCAGTTCTGATGAATTGAATCTTCCACGTGGTGCAAGGTGGGAGGCTGTTTAGGAAAACCTCGTGCTAATTAAGTTATTGAACAAGGGCTGGCGATGTTATGGTGGTGGTATTGGTAATATTGAGAATATGGGGGTGGAATGTAGTTCAGGCTCAATTAGAATATCACAATTGCAAAGAGTTTGGTGAAGCCTCAGACAGACAGGAACCAGACAGAGGTTTGGAGTGAATGGTTAGGAAATGGAGCTTGTCGTGTGAACAGAAGAGGAAATAAATCCGAGTAATTGTAACCCACCATTCCTCCTCTCCCCCAATCCATTTCAGCTTCTGAAATAGTGGATAGACATTTAAGCAAATAAAAATTATTCTATTTCCCTTACCCTGCACCTCCCAAAATGTGATAAAAACACTTTAATTTAGCAAGTCTTCCTGACAGGGGGTTGGAGTTTAAGAGCCGTGGGGTTATGCTGCAACTGCACAGGATCTTGGTGAGACCACATTTGGAATATTGTGTGCAGTTCTGGTCACCTCACTATAAGAAGGATGTGGAAGCGCTGGAAAGAGTGCAGAGGAGATTTACCAGGATGCTGCCTGGTTTGGAGGGTAGGTCTTATGAGGAAAGGTTGAGGGAGCTGGGCCTGTTCTCTCTGGAGCGGAGGAGGCTGAGGGGAGACTTAACGGAGGTTTATAAAATGATGAAGGGGATACATAGAGTGAACGTTCAAAGACTATTTCCTCGGGTGGATGGAGCTATTACAAGGGGGCATAACTATAGGGTTCGTGGTGGGAGATATAGGAAGGATATCAGAGGTAGGTTCTTTACACAGAGAGTGGTTGGGGTGTGGAATGGACTGCCTGCAGTGATAGTGGAGTCAGACACTTTAGGAACATTTAAGCCGTTATTGGATAGGCACATGGAGCACACCAGGATGATAGGGAGTGGGATAGCTTGACATTGGTTTCAGATAAAGCTCGGCACAACATCGTGGGCCGAAGGGCCTGTTCTGTGCTGTACTGTTCGATGTTCTATGTTCTATCAGTAAGCAGTTCTAGTAGAGATCCAGCATCAATTGAAATGCACTTATCAATGTCGGGATCAGCAATTGGAACAGCCTTAATGGGCCTTGTTACCAAGGTCAACTGAGGAGTTCAATATATGGCGACAGAAAAAATAATTGAGAGTAATATCTGAAGGGATTCAAATTATTCAGATCTGGGTAAAATGTCCACCCTAATTAAAAACACCTGTTGTAGTTGCCTACATCGAGTGAAAGGCAATAATTATCTATTCGTGTCATCAATTTCTAAGTTGCCTATTACAGCACCTTAAATGCCATGTTTCCTTCAAGCACTATTTACTGAATACAAGAACACCTGGTAAATGTTCATTTAGCTTTGTGCCCTTTAACATTTCTAATCCATTCTAAGTGCGATGCAGGTGGACTGGGCAGAAACCATTCTCGTTACACGAATAGAGCCACCACTTAATTCCAATGGATCGCAGGTAAGTCATGTCTGCAAGAAGTGGTGGCAACTAGAAAATGCTGGAATCCATCATTAAAGAATAAATAGCAGGCCATCTGGGTAAGAATGGTTCGATTAAGCAGACGCAGCATGGATTCATGAGGGGAAAGTCGTGCTTGACGAACTTGTTGGATTTTAATGAAGACGTGACTTGTGCGGTTGACAGAGGGGAACCGGTGGATGCGGTGTTTTTGGATTTCCAAAAGGTGTTTGATAAGGTGCCTCACAAGAGGTTGCTGAAGAAGATTGGGTCACACGGAATTGGGGGTAGGGTGTTAGTCTGGATTGGGGATTGGCTATCCGACAGGAAGCAGAGAGTCGGAATAAATGGGTTCTTTTCTGGTTGGCAGATGGTAACTAGTTGCGTGCCGCAGGGATCAGTACTGGGGCCTCAACTACTTACCATTTATACAGACGATCTGGAGGAGGGGACTGAGTGTAGGGTAACAAAGTTTGCTGACGACACAAAGATAAGAGGAAAAGTGTATCGTGTGGAGGCATAGAAGGTCTGCAGAGAGATTTGGACAGGCTGAGTGAGTGGGCGAGGATCTGGCAGATGGAGTATAACGTTGACAAATGCGAGGTTATTCACTGTGGAGGAAATAATAGCACATTGGATTATTATCTAATTGGAAAAAAATAACAACATGCTACTGTGCAAAGGGACCCAGGGGTCCTTGTGGTTGAGATGCAAAAACCCAGTCTGCAGGTGCAACAGGTGATCAAGAAGGCAAATTGGATGTTGGCCTATATCGCAAGGGGGATAGAATGTCTTGCTGCATCTGTACAGGGCATTGGTGAGGCCGCAGTTGGAATACTGTGTGCAGTCTTTGTCCCCTTAATTGTGGAAGGATATATTGGCCTTGGAGGGAGTGCAGAGAAGGTTCACCAGGTTGATACCAAAGATGAGGGCTGTTGATTATGAGGAGAGACAGAGCAGATTGGGTTTGTACTCGTGGGAATTTAGAAGGCTGAGGGGGGATGTTATAGAGACCTATAAGATAATGAAGGGGCTGGATAGTGTAGAGGTGGAGAGATTCTTTCCACTTAGAAAGGAAGCTAGAACTAGACAGCACAGCCTCAAAATAAAGGGGGGTCAGTTTAGGACAGAGTTGAGGAGGAATTTCTTCTTGGCCTACTCCTGCACCTATTTCTTATGTTCTTTATCACTTCATAAATGTCAAATTAATTTGTAATTCACACGCAGTAACTCAAAATTTAGCACTGCTAGGATAAACATTTAGTAGAATATAGTTCCTCAGTTTTTGCCATCACATTTTAATCATTAAATTGACAGTTCTAAATCTACCAGGGCAAGTCAAAGGCCAGGAATCCTGCGGTGAGTAACTCGCCTCCTTACTCCCCAAAGCTTCTCCACCAGATACAAAGCATAAGTCAGGGGTGTGATGGATACTCTCCATTTGCCTGGATGAGTGCAGCTCCAACAACAGTCATGAAGTTCAACACCATCCAGGACAAAGATAAGAGGAAAAGTGTATCGTGTGGAGGGCATAGAAGGTCTGCAGAGAGATTTGGACAGGCTGAGTGAGTGGGCGAGGACCTGGCAGATGGAGTATAACGTTGACAAATGCGAGGTTATTCACTGTGGAGGAAATAATAGCAACTTGGGATGGCCAATAAATGCTGGTCTAGTCAACGACATCCACACCCAGTAAATGAAGAAAAGAAACCTTTCTGTTTCTTCACATTAGCCCCAAACACTCTCAAGGCACATCACTTCATCACACAAATATACAACTTTTTGAATAATATTTCTGAGGGCGATGGGCCCAAAATAACTTTGCATTTTAATGACGTACCAGCATCAGAATACAGAATAAGACGCTTACCATATGCAATCGCTCAACGAGCTTCTGGTCCCCGAAGCAGTTGTTTGTGTCAAACCAAGAATCAAAGTCCTGCACAGAACAACAAGCGGCTCTCGTCATGCCAACCCAAAACATTTTAGCGTATTGTGTTACATCCATCAACAACACATCCAATGGTTTCAATTATTACATTGTTGATCACTAGAAAAACAAGAATGGCAATTTAAAAAGGTAGCATCCAAATTAGATCGTTCACACATGATATCATAAAACAGATGCACAGCTGCTCAAACCAATTGCAAATCAGTTTCAGCTGGTTTGCATGTGAGCAATTTAACATGGAAAAAAATCATTTTTCCCCTTGGACCACCTACTCCCATCTCTGGAACAAGCTACAGGACACCCACACAGGAAGAATGGTCAGTTAGGCATTCAGTTATAAACATAGCTTTTCTTACTTTAACAAAATAAATAAATACTAAAATACTTTTGATAACTAATTTGTGGATTGAGTGCCTTCCAGCAACTAGCACACCGCGGATGTGAGGCTCACTGGCCATTGCAAGGGAGGAAGTGTTAGGTTTTTTAAGTAACATTAAAACTAACAAAGCCCCAGGGCCTGATGGCATCTATCCTCGACTGCTCAGGGAGACAAGCGATGTAATTGCTGGGCCTCTGACGGAAATCTTTGTCTCTTCATTGGACACAGCTAAGGTCCCTGAGGATTGGAGGATAGCGAATGTGGTACCGTTATTTAAGAAGGGTAGCAGGGATAACCCGGGTAATTATAGGCCGGTGAACTTGACGTCCATGGTGGGCAAGTTGTTGGAGAGGATTCTTAGAGACAGGATGTATGTGCATTTAGAATGGAACAATCTCATTAGTGACAGACAGCATGGTTTTGTCAGAGGGAAGTCGTGCCTTACAAATTTGGTGGAGTTTTTTGCAGAAGTGACAAAAATGGTTGACGAAGGAAGGGCCGTGGATGTCGTCTATATGGATTTCAGTCAGGCATTTGACAAAGTCCCTCATGGCAGGTTGGTTAAGAAGGTTAAGGCTCATGGGATACAAGGAGAGGTGGCTAGATGGGTAGAAAATTGGCTTGGCCACAGGAGACACAGGGTAACAGTCGAAGGGTCTTTTTCCGGCTGGAGATCTGTGACCAATGGTGTTCCGCAGGGCTCTGTACTGGGACCTCTGCTATTTATGATATATATATAAATGATTTGGAAGAAGGTGTAACTGGTGTTATCAGCAAGTTTGCGGATGATACGAAGATAGCTGGACTTGTGGATAGCGATGAACATTGTCGGACAATACAGCAGGATATCGAAAGGATGGAAAATTGTGCGGAGAAATGGCAGATGGAATTTAATCCAGATAAATGCAAAGTGATGAATTTTGGAAGAACGAATGTAGGGGGAAGTTATACAATAAATGGCAGAGCCATCAAGATTATAGAAACACAGAGGGACCTCGGTGTGCAAGTCCACAAATCCTTAAAGGTGGCAGCACAGTTGGAGAAGGTGGTGAAGAAGGCATATAGTATGCTTGCCTTTATAGAACGGGGTATAGAGTATAAAAGCTGGAGTCGGATGTTGCAGCTGTATAGAACGCTGGTTAGGCCACATTTGGAGTACTGCGTCCAGTTCTGGTCGCCGCACTACCAGAAGGATGTGGAGGGTTTAGAGAGAGTGCAGAGAAGGTTTACCAGGATGTTGCCTGGTATGGAGGGTCTTGGCTATGAGGGGAGATTGGGTAAACTGGGCTTGTTCTCCCTGGAACGACAGTGAATGAGGGGAGACCTAATAAAGGTGTACATAATTATGAAGGGTATAGATAGGGTGAACAGTGGGAAGCTTGTTCCCAGGTCGGAGGTGACGATCACGAGGGGTCACGGGCTCAAGGTGAGAGCGGCAAGGTGTACCTCAGATATCAGGGGGACGTTTTTTACACAGAGAGTGTTGGGGGCCTGGAATGCGCTGCCAAGTAGGGTGGTGGAGGTAGACACGTTGGCATCGTTTAAGACTTACCTGGATAGTCACATGAGCAGTCTGGGAATGGAGGGATACAAACGAATGGTCGAGTTGGACCAAGGAGCGGCACAGGCTTGGAGGCCGAAGGGCCTGTTTCCTGTGCTGTACTGTTCTTTGTTCTTATTAATGATTTGGATGAGAATATAGGGGGCATGTTTAGTAAGTTTGCAGATAACACCAAGATTGGTGGCATGGTGGACAGTGCGGAAGGTTATCTCCAATTAGAGCGGGATCTTGATCAATTGGGCCAGCGGGCTGACGAATGGCAGATGGAGATTAATTTAGAAAAATGCGAGGTGATGCATTTTGGGAGATTGAACCAGGGCAGGACTTACTCAGTTAATGGTAGGGTGTTGGGGAGAGTTACAGGACAAAGAGATCTCGGGGTACATGTTCATAGCTCCTTCAAAGTGGATTCACACGTGGACAGAGTGGTGAAGAAGGCATTCGGCATGCTTGGTTTCATCGGTCAGAACATTGAATACAGGAGTCTGGACGACTTGTTAAAGTTGTACAAGACATTGGTGAGGCCACACTTGGAATACTCTATGCTATTCTGGTCACCCTATGATAGAAAGGATATTATTAAACTAGAAAGAGTGCAGAAAAGATTTACTAGGATGCTACCGGGACTTGGTGGATTGAGTTATAAGGAGCGGCTGGATAGACTGGGACTTTTTTCTCTCTAGCGTAGGAGGCTGAAGGGTGACCTTATAGAGGTCTGTAAAATAATGAGGGGCATAGACAAGGTAGATAGTCAATATCTTTTCCCAAAGGTAGCGGAGTCTAAAACTAGAGGGCATAGGTTTTAGGTGAGAGGGGAGAGATACGAAAGTGTCCAGAGGGGCAATTTTTCCACACAGAGGGTGGTGAGTGTCTGGAACAAGCTGCCAGATGTAGCAGTAGAGGCGGGTACAACTTTGTCTTTTAAAAAGCATTTAGATAGTTACATGGGTACAATGGGTATAAAGGGATGTGGATCAAATGCGAGCGATTGGGATTAGATTAGGGGGTTAAAACAAAAGGGCGGCATGGGCAAGCTGGGCCGAACGGCCTGTTTCCGTCCTGTAAACTTCTATGACTCTATAAAGTAAGCTCTCACCCCAGCATGCTTTTAATGTAATTTTAGAATTGTGACACAAGGTGGCAGTGTTGCTCAAGGAAACATCAAGCATGTTAAATACGCTTCACAGTGTAAGGCAGATGTGACACTGAGCATCGGGAATGGTCAATAGCAGTTTGAAGGGTTAGAAGAGCAGACATCACCAATTGGACTCTGCATCGGCACGGATATGGTGAATATAGTGCTCAGAAAATGTGGGCAGGTGGACAAATTAATACACAGACTGCGGCCATTTAACTCCCTGGCTGCTCCCAATGCAAGGAACAATGGTGTCACACAACACCCTCCAGCAAGTTGGACAGCTTCCCCTGACACTAGATTCAAAAATGAAAAAGACACAACTTTGCAGCATTCTCTCATGCCTTCCAAAAAGAAATAGTTTGAAACACTGTAATTGAACCTTAGACAAACGGTGCAGTCACTGTCAAGCTGCTTTTCTCATTACTTACTGCAGACGAATTGAAGACATCCAGGAGGAGGAAATTGAGCAGAGCCCAGAGTTCGTGCAGGTTGTTCTGAAGTGGTGAACCCGTGAGCAATAATCCATTTGTTGTTTTAAATTCTCTCACTATTTCAGAGAGCTGTAAATTTAGCAGATTTAAAAACATGACTGTACAAACTGGGTACAAGTTCGAATCATACTACTGGCCCAACTGTAGATTCAGACTGCAGTTAAAAGTTCGCTGATCTGTTAGGTGTTTATTAGTGTCTGTCATTTCTCCAATGAATTCAGATATAGTGGCGCCAAATGCTTTGCATTAGGAAGCAAAAAGCAAGTGTAGTAATAGTACATCAAGATTACAATCGGTTATCTATAACTTGCATGCCGGGAATATGGAAACGTCCAGAGCCGTCCACAATTGAATGGCATTTCTTTCAAATCGAAGCAATGGTCGTGGAAGGAGGAGGTGGTTAAAAAGCAATGGTTGTGGAAGGAGCAGCTGGTTAAAAAGCAATGGTTGTGGAAGGGGCAGCTGGTTAAAAAGCAATGGTTGTGGAAGGAGCAGCTGGTTAAAAAGCAATGGTTGTGGAAGGGGCAGCTGGTTAAAAAGCAATGGTTGTGGAAGGAGCAGCTGGTCAGAAAGCAATGGTTGTGGAAGGGGCAGCTGGTTAAAAAGCTTTTAAAACAAGAGCACACTACTGTCTAAATAAGCAGATCTGATCTTTGATTTTCAATTGAAATATTCCCACTCCACTCGTCCACTAGTGTTAAAACCCAGAGATTAACTATCGAGCCTCAATAGTTGATGCTGCAATAACTTTCCCAGAAGTTTCTGAACCCCTAGAGTCATTTGGTTGAATATGGCACAGCGGTTAGCACTGCTGCCTCACAGCAACAGGGACCAGTGTTTGATTTCCGGCTTGGGTAACTGTGTGGAGTCTCCATGGTCTCCCCATGTCTGTGTGGGTTTCCTCCGGGTGCTCCGGTTTCCTCCCACAGTCCGAAAGACATGCTGGTTAGGGTGCATTGGCTGTGCTAAATTCTCCCTCAGTGTACCCGAACAGGCGCCCTGTTCTGGTGATCAGGGGATTTTCACAGTAGCTTCATTATAGTGTTAATGTAAGCCGACTTGTGACACTGATAAACTTTAACTTAAAAAATTATTTGTCTGCATTGGATTGCAAGATTAAAGCGCTCTTTTCCTCAAGATTCGCATTCCATCTGTGACAATAAATAACCCTTTTAATTTAGCTCTTAAAGCTTTGATGGAAGTGCGAAGGAACAGTGAAAGCAGCAAATAACAATTATATTAACCATTAGTACTCAAAATGTATCATTTTCCTTCATTTCAAAAACTCTATTCCTGGATTTCCCTCCAACCTTTTGTTCCAATATTCCTGTACTTCGTTATCTCATTCACCAGAGAACAGTCACTTCCATCCACACTGAATTCTTTTTTACTGTTCTTTGCCACTCCGTCTTACCCCGTCTTTGCATTCCCCTCTCCAGGGGAAAAGTGTGCAGCAAACATCTGTGCCTCATTTTCTGTCTGGTCCCACACATAACTGCACCTTGCTCAAAAATAACCTCACTCCATGATATATAACCGAGAATGTGACACATGGTTTACAAAGTTTTAAAGTTTATTTATTAGTGGCACAAGTAGGCTTACATTAACACTGCAATGAAGTTACTCTGAAAATCCCCTCGTCGCCACACTTCGGTACACTGAGAATTTAACATGGCCAAAGCACCTAACCAGCAGTTTTTTTGGACTGTGGTAGGAAACCGGAGCACCCGGAGGAAACCCACGCAAACACGGGGAGAACGTGTAAACTCCACACAGACGATGACCCAAGCTGGGAATCGAACCTGGGTCGCTGGCGCTGTGAAGCAGCAGTGCGAACCACCGAGTTACCATGTCGCCCCCTGCTCATGCCCCCATGCTACACATCAAGCCTGCGTTTCTCCACAATTCACCTGAAGATGAGGCAGAAAATTTAGCATTCACTATAATGGTAGCCATTAACTCTGGTGATAATGAACGGGCTGGGAAAGAGAGCAGAGAAAATGAAGGGAGAACAGACTGACCTTGGATTTCCCATTTTTGATCCTGTGGGCTTCATCTATAACCAGATATCGCCAATGAAATGTTTGGAAAACAGATTTCTCCCAGATGAGCATTTCATACGCCGTCACACAGACAACCCACTCTCCAGGAAGGAGGACATCTCTGATGAAAGCTGCCTGATAAAGTAAGAAGTGGGTTACATTTCAGTTTTCCATACACCAGAAATTTATTTTTCGAGAATGCAATTGGGATGCAGCAGAAACAGATCTGATCACAGTCATAAATCAGAAAAATTTAGCTGAATAAAACACTGACGTTGGGATTTTCCAGCCCCGCCAGCAGTGAGCAGCGTCAAGGGCAGGACAAGCAAAGGTGGAGAGCGGCCAAAGGGCAATTGGCTCTTGGCAACTCTCCAAACCATAGAATCCCTACAGTGCAGGAAGAGGCCATTCGGCCCATTGAGTCTGCACCGACCACATTCCCACCCAGGCCCTATTCTCCAAACCATAGAATCCCTCTCTGTCTGGAGCTCGCTCTGTCTGTCTCTCACCCCCTCTCTCCTCTTCTTTCTATTTCATGGCCTCCTCGATCTTTCTCCAGCTCTCCCTCTCTGTCGTCCAGAAGATGAAATCTCCTATTACTGGAGCGGACTCAGTCTATCAGAATCTTGTGGCTTATAGATGCAGAATTTTAACTACAGGATCTCGGGGACTCTATTAGTTAGAATAGAACAGAATAGAATAAAATCCCTCCAGTGCAGAAGGAGGCCATTCGGCCCACTGAGTCTGCACTGACCACAATCCCACCCAGACCCTATTCCCGTAACTCCACATATTTATCCTGTTAACCCCCCCTGACACTAGGGTTAATTTACCATGGACAATCAACCTCATCTGCACTTCTTTGGACTGTGAGACTTCTGACGAAGGAGCAGCGCTCCGAAAGCGAAAGGCATTTGCTACCAAATAAACGTGTTGGACTTTAACCTGGTGTTGTTAAAACTCTTGCTGTGAGGCAGCAGTGCTAACCACTGTGCCACCACTTCAAGATGTTCCAGTCCAGCACACGATTTTCCCTGCCACTGATGGGGCTGGAAAATCCCGCCCAGAGTGTTGCAAAGCAAGGAGAGAGCAATAAATTACTATATAATTGAACATATTTGCAAATCTACACTCAAACGTTGTATGCGTGGCAAATCTCGGATGTTAGTTACGCAGAGCAAAGAAAAGCTGATCTCCAAAGCCATTCTGAAGGAACCTTGAGGGCTGCCGTTAACACTGGCGACATTCTCCGCATGCATGTTGAAAACATGTTTTTGAGAGAGTCGACAAAAGTAAATTCAATCCAGTGAAAGGCAGGATTAATATTAAAGATTGAACAATAGCCAAATACAACATTTCAATTTGTTAAGTCTAAATTTATTAAAATTGTATCCCAGGTTTGATGAGTCCTTCATTTATTGTACTTTTGTTACACAAAGTGCTTGTTCACACAACTGCAATGCTAGTGGTTATTTATTCAGCAATTTAAACAAGGTCATAGAGGTTTACAGCATGGAAAAAGCCCCTTCAGCCCAACTTGTCAATGCTGCTCTTTTTTTAAAACCACTCAGCTGGTCCGAATTGCCCGCGTTTGGCCCATATCCCTCCATACCCATCTAACTGTCTAAATGCTTTTTAAAAACAAAATTGTACCCGCCTCTATTACTACCTCTGGCAGCTTGTTCCAAACTATCACCACCCTCAGTGAAAAAGTTGCCCCTCTGGACCCTTTCCTATCTCTTCCCTCTCAGCTTAAACCTATGCCCTCGAGTTTGACTCCCTTACCTTTGGGAGGTATTACAAAATTTGCCGTTATGGTTCATGGGTCATTGTTTGAATGAACTGGCTCTCTCGCGACTTGCCCAACAGATGCTGTATGTCCTTTGGTATCTCACCCATGCAGCTTTTTCACACGCAAGTTTTTACGGCAAGTGCTTGCTGATTACTTAATTCCTATTTGTTAAATGACAGATATCGAGATAGCAACCAGCTTTAAGAATCCTGGCTGGTTTTTCTTGTTCCGATGCTGGGGCAGCAAGGGTAGTTGTACTTTCCCACTGGGGTCGGCCAACATGTGGCAGGAGATCCAACAAGCACTGCACGGATTACTTCCACAACGTGCAATGCATTTTCAAATTAAACTCCATGCATCAGGTGTATTTTCCAACAGTATTTTTGGGAACATAAAACGCAGTTCTTACCCTTTGATCCTTTTTTTAAATAGAAACCCTACAGTGCAAAAAGAGGCCATTTGGCCCATCGAGTCTGCACCGACCAAGATCCCACCCAGGCCCTATCCCCATATCCCTACATATTTACCTGCTAATCCCTCTAGCCTACGGATCCCGGGACACTAAGGGGCAATTTAGCATGGCCAATCAACCTAACCCGCACATTTTTGGACTGTGGGAGGAAACCGGAGCACCCGGAGGAAACCCACGCAGACACGAGGAGAATGTGCAAACTCCACACAGACAGTGACCCAAGCTGTGAATCTAACCCATGTCCCCGGAGCTGTGAAGCAGCAATGCTAACCACTGTGCTACCGTGCCGCCCTATTAAACAAATAGCTCGAAGAGTCGGTATCCATCTTTTGAACTCAAGCATCCAGTTGTGCAGTGTAGACTTGGGGACTAGAACCATGTGAGGTCCAGGAATGTTTCTATAATGTTTCATGTAACCAAGAAGAGCAGTAGTTTGCAAAGTCTTCCCGAGACCCTGTTAAACAAAGTAAAACAATTAATTCTCTGAGAATCAAAGACTGTTTTTTCATCAGTGTTGTCCTGAAGCAATTCTGTAATGTACTGGAAGAAACCATTCGGCCCATCAAGTTTGTTCTGCAATTTAATTAGATCATAGCTTATCGACATCGTAACTCCATTTATCTGCCTTGGTTCAATTTCCCTTCACACTAATCGAACAAAAACCTAAGTCTCAGTTTTGACATGTCCAGACTAACCATGCCTCAAGTTTTTTATAAAATAAAAAGCTAGGTTTTGGCAGGAAGGAGGAGAAAACAAATGTTCCAGGTTTCCGCTAATCTTGTCAGGATATGTCAGGAGATACTGGATAGGTGCAGGAAATATAGGGTTGTTGTAGTGGGAGACTTCAATTTCCCTGGTATAGACTGGAAATCGCTGAGGGCAGGGACTCTGGATGGGGAGGAATTTGTAAAATGTGTACAGGAGGGTTCGTTGGAACAATATGTGGACAGCCCAACTAGAGAGGGGGCTATACTGGACCTGGTACTGGGGAATGAGCCCGGTCAGGTCTTCAAAGTTTTGGTTGGGGAACATGTGGCAAATAGTGACCACAATTCTGTTAGCTTTAGGATAGTGATGGAAAAGGATGAGTGGTGTCCCAAGGGTAAGGTATTGGATTGGGGGAAGGCTAACTTTATTGGGATCAGGCAGAAACTGGCAGCTCTTGATTGGGAGAGGCTGTTTGAGGGTAAATCCACATCTGGTATGTGGCAGTCTTTTAAGGAACGGTTGTTAGGGCTACAGGACAAGCATGTGCCTGTAAAAAAGAAGGATAGGAAGGGTAGGATTAGAGAACCGTGGATAACCAGGGAAATTGAGGGACTGGTCAAAAAGAAAAGAGAGGCGTATGTTAGGTCCAAGCAGCTAAAAACGGAGGGAGCTCTGGAGGAGTACAATGAAAGTAGGAAAATACACAAACGGGGAATTAGAAGAGCAAAAAGGGGTCACGAAATGTTCTTGGCAGAGAGGATTAAGGAGAATCCCAAGGCATTTTATTCATACGTTAGGAACAAAAGGGTTGTTAGGGAAAAAATCGGACCTCTCAGGGACAAAAGTGGGGACTTATGCTTGGAGCCCAAAGAGGTAGGGGAGATCCTAAATGAGTACTTTGCGTCGGTATTCACAAAGGAGAGGGATGTGTTGACTGGGAGTGTCTCGGAGGGGAGTGTTGAACCGTTGGAGAAAATCTCCATTACAAAGGAGGAAGTGTTAGGTTTGTTAGAGAATATAAAGACTGACAAATCCCCAGGGCCTGATGGAATCTATCCAAGGCTGCTCAGGGAGACGAGAGGTGAAATCGTTGGGCCTCTGACGCAAATCTTTGTCTCGTCACTGGACACAGGTGAGGTTCCAGAGGATTGGAGGATAGCCAATGTGGTCCCGTTATTTAAGAAGGGTAGGAAGGATAACCCGGGTAATTATAGGCCGGTGAGCTTGACGTCCGTGGTGGGGAAGTTGTTGGAGAAGATTCTTAAAGATAGGATGTATGCGCATTTAGAAAGGAATAAACTCATTAACGATAGTCAACATGGTTTTGTGAGAGGGAGGTCATGCCTCACTAACCTGGTGGTGTTTTTTGAAGAAGTGACCAAAATGGTTGACGAAGGAAGGGCCGTGGATGTTGTCTATATGGACTTTAGTAAAGCGTTTGACAAAGTCCCTCATGGTAGGCTAGTGAAAAAGGTTGGATCCCATGGGATAAAAGGGGAGGTGGCTAGATGGGTGGAGAACTGGCTTGGTCATAGAAGACAGAGGGTGGTAGTGGAAGGGTCTTTTTCCGGCTGGAGGCCTGTGACTAGTGATGTACCGCAGGGCTCTGTATTGGGACCTCTGCTGTTTGTGATTTATATAAATGATCTGGAAGAAGGAGTAACTGGGGTGATCAGTAAGTTTGCGGATGACACAAAACTGGCAGGACTTGCAGATAGTGAGGAACATTGTCAGAGGCTACAGAAGGATATAGATAGGCTGGAAATTTGGGCAAGGAAATGGCAGATGGAGTTCAATCCTGATGAATGCGAAGTGATGCATTTTGGTGGGAATAATGTAGGGAGGAGCTACACGATAAATGGAAGAACCATAAAGGGTGTAGAGACGCAGAGGGACCTGGGTGTGCAAGTCCACAGATCTTTGAAGGTGACGTCCCAGGTGGAGAAGGTGGTGAAGAAGGCATATGGCATGCTTGCCTTTATAGGACGGGGCATAGAGTATAAGAGTTGGGGTCTGATGTTGCAGATGTATAGAACGTTGGTTCGGCCGCATTTGGAATACTGCGTCCAGTTCTGGTCGCCACACTACCAGAAGGACGTGGAGGCTTTGGAGAGAGTACAGCGGAGGTTTACCAGGATGTTGCCTGGTAAGGAGGGGCTTAGTTATGAGGAGAGATTGGGGAAACTGGGGTTGTTCTCCTTGGAAAGCCGGAGGATGAGGGGAGACTTAATAGAGGTGTATAAAATTATGAAAGGCATAGATAGGGTGAACGGTGGGAAGCTTTTCGCCGGGTCGGTGGTGACGTTCACGAGGGGTCATAGGTTCAAGGTGAAGGGAGGGAGGTTTAACACAGATATCAGAAGGACATATTTCACACAGAGGGTCGTGGGGGCCTGGAATGTGTTGCCGGGCAAGGTGGACACACTGGGAGCGTTTAAGACTTATCTAGACAGCTATATGAACGGAATGGGAATGGAGGGATACAAAAGAGTGGTCTAGTTTGGACCAGGGAGCGGCGCGGGCTAATTGTTCCTTGTTTCTCGTTTCAAGGCTTCATTCTATGATCATCTTGCTGGTGCCAGTACAGAGCGAGACTGCGAGACTGCGGATAGTTGGGAACCTGTCTCGGGGGCAGGGAATTCAGATGGTGTTCGTGGAAGTGGAAATGACTAGGGTTGGGAAGCATTTTCCGATCAGGGCCATTGTGATCTCCTGGACTCGTTTCGATCGCCTCAGGGGGTCGGAGAGGAATTTCCCAGATTTTTTTTCCCCATATTGGCCCTGGGGTTTTTCACTCTGGGTTTTCGCCTCTCCCTGGAGATCACATGGTCTGGAATGGGGGGGGGTGGGGGTGAGTTAATAGGTTGTAATGAACAAAGCATCGCAGCTGTAAGGGACAGCTCGGTGGATAGGATATTAGTATGTAGATAGGCTGGAAAATTGGGCGGGGATCCTGGATTCAGGATTCAATTCTGGACCGGGGAGCGGCGCGGGCTTGGAGGGCCGAAGGGCCTGTTCCAGTGCTGTATTGTTCTTTGTTCTTTGTTCTTTGAATGGTAAACCCTCGAACATCCGGGAGAAGATACTTGTTCCCTATTTAGAAACATTGAAGTTAGGAGCAAGAGGAGGCCATTTGGCCCTCCGAGCCTGCTCCGCCATTCATTACGATCGTGGAGGATCATCCAACTCAATAGCCTCATCCTGCTTTCCCTCCCCCCATAACCTTTGATTCCATTCACCCCAAGTGCTTTACCTTGCCGCCTCTTGTTTACATATAATGAATGCTTCGCCCCGTTTTGAACCGAGAAGCTATCACATTAGGCGAATGTGATAACCAGTACACTACAGAGACATTTATCTGATTAAATCCTTTAAACTAAACATCTCACATGCCTACACCAAACAATTGCTATGTCTACAATCAATGTGTATTCATAACATTTCCCCTGCCAGGATACCATTAATGCCATTCTCATATAAAGAAATCAACCAATTCAGTCCACGGATCTGATAGTCGCGGAGTTTCCCTCCTTTTACATTTGTGGAAGAGACAAATAACAAAGAACAAAGAACAAAGAACAGTACAGCACAGGAAACAGGCCCTTCGGTCCTCCAAGCCTGTGCCGCTCCTTGGTCCAACTAGACCAATCGTTTGTATCCCTCCATTCCCAGGCTGCTCATGTGAACATCCAGGTAAGTCTTAAACGATGTCAGCGTGCCTGCCTCCACCACCCTACTTGGCAGCGCATTCCAGGCCCCCACCACCCTCTGTGTAAAAAACGTCCCTCTGATGTCTGAATTATACTTCGCCCCTCTCAGCTTGAGCCCGTGACCCCTCGTGATCGTCACCTCCGACCTGGGAAAAAGCTTCCCACTGTTCACCCTATCTATACCCTTCATAATCTTGTATACCTCTATTAGATCTCCCCTCATTCTCCGTCTTTCCAAGGAGAACAACCCCAGTCTACCCAATCTCTCCTCATAGCTAAGACCCTCCATACCAGGCAACATCCTGGTAAACCTTCTCTGCACTCTCTCCAATGCCTCCACGTCCTTCTGGTAGTGCGGCGACCAGAACTGGACGCAGTACTCCAAATGTGGCCTAACCAGCGTTCTATACAGCTGCATCATCAGACTCCAGCTTTTATACTTTATACCCCGTCCTATAAAGGCAAGCATGCCATATGCCTTCTTCACCACCTTCTCCACCTGTGTTGCCACCTTCAAGGATTTGTGGACTTGCACACCTAGGTCCCTCTGTGTTTCTATACTCCTGATGACTCTGCCATTTATTGTATAACTCCTCCCTACATTATTTCTTCCAAAATGCATCACTTCGCATTGATCCGGATTAAATTCCATCTGCCACCTCTCCGCCCAATTTTCCAGCCGATCTATATCCTGCTGTATTGCCCGACAATGCTCTTCACTATCCGCAATTCCAGCCATCTTCGTGTCATCCCCAAATATTTAGATCCTTCAACCGTTGCAAGAGTCTGCACAGAATACAGCTCAAGTGGAAATGACCAAAAGGAAAAGTATTGCTGTTTCAGGAACCATTGAACTGAAAGCACCATGATAGCTTGAGACAACAAAAAGCAAGCAGCACAATCCATTTGGTATTAGGGTCTTAATGTTTGCATAAAGAATGTCAGCGTTCAGACGCAGGCTCCAAAACAAAGGTGGTGCTTTTCACCACGACTACTACCAATCTATAGCAGCTAAATTGACCAAACAAACAAGGCCAAAGTATATACAGAAACATAAACTGTTGAACAGAGCACCTAAACTTCACTAAGGCAAGTATAAGCAAGATTGGGAGGGCAGAGAGAAGGAATGATGGTGAGGATCCAGTTTACTGGGCTTTGACTGCTTTGTAAGAAATCATAGCATGGACATTACTGGGATTTTAAATATGTTATGAGTATTTGGAGCATTGCGTGCAGTTCTGGTCATCACACTACCAGAAGGACGTGGAAGCTTTGGAGAGAGTGCCAAGAAGGTTCACCAGGATGTTGCCTGGTCTCAAGGGTGTTGGCTATGAGGAGAGGTTGAATAAACGAGGATTGTTTTCATTGGAAAGACAGAGGCTGAGGACAGACCTGATAGAGGTGGACAACATGATGAGAGGCATAGGCAGGGTGGATAGTCAGAAGCTTTTTTCCAAGGGTGGAAGTCTTAATTACAAGGGGGCGCAGGTTCAAGGTGAGAGGGGTAAAGTTTAAGGGAGATGTGTGGGGGAAGTTTCTCAGAGAGTGGTGGGTGCCTGGAATGCACTACCAGGGGAGGTGGTGGAAGCAGGCACATTAGCAACATTTAAGAGGCATCTCAACGGGTAAATGAATAGTGAGGGAATAGAGGGATACAGACCCAAATAAGGACAGAAGGTTTTTTCTTAATTTTAGTGAGGGCATCATGATTGGCACAGGCTGGGAGGGCTGGAGGGCCTGTCTTGTGCTGTACTTTTCTTTGTTCTTTGATTGGGGAAATGCCATTTTGGAGAACAGATCATTCAGCTCACCATTTCATAGGGTAAGGAACTGATTATACATGATTCTCAACACCAAAAGGACAGCATGTTACATGTACGCTATCTGTATGATAATCCAATTATTCCTCATGAAAACAGATGGTTCCTTTTCATGTGGCACACACTAACATGTTAAAATGGCTGCTAGGAGACCATGTTGGAGCAGTTTCAACCCAGATCCTAGGGAGCACTGGTTGAGAGGGCAAAGCTGAACAAAACAAAGAGCAAGATGAAAGGCTGATATATGAAACACATGTCATACTGGCATGAGGGAGATCTTTCAGGTTTACCCTGCATTTTTTTCATGCTGAATTTGACCCCAAAATACTCAATATCGACAATATCCAGTCAGAAAATATGATGTCAGATTACAAGTTAGACTGGAGTGAGTCCGTGGTGTCTGTCAGCATTAGTAGATTGTTCCATTAAAATGACCCCTTATGACAATAAATACAGCCAATTAAACCAGGAGAACGGGAGGTGCTGTTTTTGGAGATTTACTTACAACAGTCTCAAATGTCCCACAAGTCTAATTTTGACAAAATTGAATACTGCACATCGATGAATGGTGACTGAAAATGTGAAAGCAATTGGGAAAAGGGAGTGAAAACTGAGCTACATTAACTCATGTATGAAATAATGAATAAAATGGCTTTACACACATGATGGGGATTCTTCAAACGTTATGCAGACATTGCTGGTTTTGTTGTTTTCTGACAGTAGCTCTTCATCCTCTTCCTGTTCTGTACGACTATGCCGATAGCTAAGAATTAAAAGTGAATTGTTTTGTGCGAGGGGTTCCTCTTACTTTCCAAACCATTTAAAAAGAGCTGTTACTACAGTCAATTTCAAATCCACAATCACTTCAGAATAAACAGCACCGTACAAATTATTTTGGAGATTGTGCATCACTTTTGTGGTGAAGATTAGTACATAGAATCCTAAAGTGCAGAAAGAGGCCGTTTGGTCCATGGAGTCTGCACCGGCCTCAATCCCACCCAGACCCTATCCCCATAATGCCATGCATTTACCCTCGCTAGTTCCCCTGACACTAAGGGGCAATTTAGCACGGCCAATTCACCTAACCCTAATCTTTGGACTGCGGGATGAAACCGGAGCACCCGGAGGAAACCCATGCAGACACGGGGAGAATGTGCAAACTCTATACAGACAGTGACCCAAGCCGGGAATCGAACGTGGGTCCCTGGCGCTGTGGGGCAGCAGTGCTAACCACTGCCACACTGCCACCCTAACTACTGTGCCACCATGCCCCATGTACTGCATGTTATTGAAATAAGATTCAAAATTGCTATTGATGCAGATGGCCATTATTTTAATTTAAAGTTGATTCCAAACATAAACTTTGAAATCTACTGTTATGTAAATACTCTACCAAGACCCTGGTAGATTACACAGCATATTAGTACTTTTTAATTTAATTTGGTAATTACACATGTATAATCTTTTGTGCCAATAGTTGTCAACATACTCTTCAATCATCCATGTGACTAATTTAAGAACACCAGTGTTTTTCATGCAATGTTGACAGGAATTCCACGCCTGTCATACGGATGCACGATATTTGAACACTTGGTGACTAAGATGCTGTTTCAACTTTTAAAAGGCAGAGAAAAGGTGTCGGCCATGCAACCTCAGACATCTGTTTATTCAATTAATTCATGCCTGCTGTTGCTTCATATCACTTAATCGTGCACCCAACAAAGATAAAACTCCATTCAGAAAATTGAACACCCATAGCCATTTGGGGCAGACCTTTCCACCAAGTTGAACGAAATAGCCCTCACTTTCAATCCTAACTAACCTCGTTCTAATATTAAGATGTGCCCCCTTGAACCAGATTTCCCTCAAAATAAATTCGTCTCTGTATCTACCCTATCAAATCCCCTAATCATTTTAAAAACCTCAATTTGGTCACTCTTTAATACTCGAAACTCAACGGAATGAAAGCCAAATTTATGGAACATGTCATGTTCTCATAACCTGACACTAAGACCAGATAGCATTCTGGTGCCAGACCAATATTACTTTCCTGAGGTTCGTTGCCCAGAAGCAAAGGCAGTACTCCAGCTAAGGTTTGACCAAGGCTCTGTACAACTTCCTCATTTTTTCATCCCAATCGATTTTGAGATAAATGCCATCTTCCTCTTAGCATGTTCCATTATCTTTTGTAACAGTGCAGTAATATCGTGTAATTTGCATATATGGAAACTCAAATCTCTTTTGCTCCGCGACAACTAATCTCTCTTGTCGAAAACACTTAGATTTGCCTTTCTCAGTTCCAAAGTGGGTGGCCTCACACTTCTCCACACTGAACTACATTTGCCTCAGCTTTGCCCAATCACTGGGCTATGCCCTCTTTGCAACTCCATCATATGATCCCAATTTGTGATTGCTCGTAACCTCGTCTGCAAGTATGGATGAAGCAATGAAGAGTTATATCCAAATCATTGAATGCCGTGGCCCCAAAACCTCAAGGAGGAATGAAAGCTTTACTTCCACCATTCTACTTTGACCCCAACATTAACGCCTCTTTGGCCTTCAAACGCCAGGAACACTTTCCAAGTTGAAATCTCTCAGAATTCGCATCATGAATTCAAAAACACATTGCCTGGAATATATCTTACTGTCCAACCGACAGAAGCGTTTGTTTCTCATCTTTCTTTAATCGAGGGCGCCCGGGTTTCATCTTTAAAGGAGACGTTGGAGTTTTCTGTGCAGCAGGTTGGATAAAGTGGGCAAAAAGCTCGGTCTGTTGCAGCAGATAATCAAATCTGTCGAACAAGAAAAAAAATGTTAATAAGAAAATAAAGCATTGAGAATTAACGTGACAAGAGTTTGCAAACACATCTCATTTAATCTACAGTCAATCAACAGTTCTCCTTGTGGGGGCTGCAGATTTGTTTTTATTGAGGCGTAATAGTACGTGTCTTTGGAAAACAACCTTTCACCTGGTATTACTTTGTAAATTGGGCGACTGAGTAACATTTGGGTGAGGTGGGGAAAGAAGAATAAAGACAACCCTCTCTGCTGTGGTCCTATTAAAAGATTCCCACTGTAATTGAGATTTCATTTTGTGCTAGTAAATTCAAAAATGCTCTACAAACACAACCTATATTTCTACATACAGGATAGTACACAAATGTGTACAGTACTATACGTGACAGCCTTAAATTTAGCACTGTTCATGTTTAACTGTCTATAAAAAAGTGTAAAAAGCACAAGTTAGTTGAATGTATGTGCAGGCAAGAGGGGGAAGCTAGGTGCTTAAAATCTTGTGGTAAATGCAGCCATTTATCTACCGCAATATTTCTAAAATAGCTTACCAGTTAATAACCTCTATTCTATAGCATTTCCAATGGTTTGCTGGCACTACCCTGATGCTGAAATTGCTCCATTTGCTCAGAGGATATTGCAAAACCAAAGCAAGAGTGTCCAAGGTTAAAAAGTCAAAACCTGTTCAAATTTGAGAGATTTAAAATATGAGTCATTCCATCCAACAGTGTCCTGGGGGAGGGAGAGGGGGG
The DNA here is from genome assembly GCF_964213995.1 of Mustelus asterias. NCBI lineage: Eukaryota > Metazoa > Chordata > Chondrichthyes > Carcharhiniformes > Triakidae > Mustelus > Mustelus asterias. The sequence goes on from NW_027590127.1 coordinate 1,515,837, forward strand.
GGGGCGGGATCAAGGGAGGACAGGAGAGGAGGGAGGGGAACGACAGGGGGGGAGGGGAAGGGGAGGGGCTGAGGGGGGAGGGGGAAGGGGAGGGGGGGAAGGGGAGGAGGGGAGGATGGGGTAGGGGAGGGGGGAAGGTGAGGGGGAAGGGGAGGGGGGAAGGTGAGGGGGAGGGGAGGGGGGAGTATGGAGGGGGGAAGGGGAGGGAGGTAGGGGAGGGGGATGGGGAGGGGGGAAGGGGAGGGGGAGGGGGGAAGGGGAGGGGGATGGGGGAAGGGGAGGGGGCGTGGGAAGGGGGAGGGGGAAGGGTAGTTGGGAGGGGGGAGGTGAGGGGGAAGGGGAGGGGGGAGGACTGGAAGGGGAGGGGGAGGGGGAGGGGAGGTTGGGGAGGGGAGGGGGGGAGGGGAGGGGGAGGGGACGGGGGAGGGGGGAAGGGAGAGCGGGAGGGGAGGAGGGAGGGGGAGAGGGTAGGGGGAAGTGAGGTGGAGGGGGAAGGGGGAGGGGGGGAAGGGGAGGGGGTAGGTGAGGGGGAGGGGGGGAAGGGGAGAGGGAAGGGGAGAGGGAGGGGGAAGCTGAGGGGGAGGGGGGAAAGGGGAAGGGGAGGGGGAGGGGGAAGGGTAGGGGAGGAGTGAAGGGGAGGGGGGAGAGGGAAGGGCTGGGTGGAAGGGGAGGGGGAGGGGGAAGGGGAGGGGGATGGGGGAAGGGGAGGGAGGAGGCGGGAAGGGGAGGGGTTAGGAGGAGGGGGAAGGGTAGGGGCAGGGGGAAGTGGGGGAAGGGGAGGGGGTAGCGGGAGGGGGAATGGGAGGGGGGATGGGGTGGAGTGAGGGGGGGAGGGGAGGGGGTCAGGCGGGCGAGGGGGGAAGGGGGGAAGGAGAGGGGGAAGGGGATGGGAGAAGGGGAGGGGGAGTGGGAAGGGGAGGGGGAGGGGGGAAGAGGATGGGGGAGGGGGGAAGAGGAGGTGGAGAGGTGGAAGGAGAGGGGCGAGGGGGGAAGGGGAGTGGGGGAGGGGGGAAGGGGAGGAGGGAGAGGGGAGTAGGGGGAAGTGCAGGGGAAGGGGGGAAGGGGAGGGGTGAGGGGAAGGCGAGGGTGGATGGGGTAGGGGAAGGTGAAAAGAGGGGGAAGGATGAGAGGGGTCGGGGAGAGGGGGGAATGGGAGGAGGGGAGCGTGCAGGGGGGAAGGGGATGGGGTAGGGGGAGGGGGAAGTGGAGGGGGAAGGGAGGGGGGAAGGGGAGGGGGAATGGGAGGGGGAGGGGGAAGGGGATGGGGAGGGGGGAAGTGGAGGGGGGAGGGGGAAGGGTAGGAGGGGGGAAGGGGAGGGGGAGGGAGGAGTGGGGAAGGGGAGGTGGGGGAAGGGGAGGGGGAAGGGGAGAGGGCGAAGGGAAGGGGGCGTAGGGGAGGGGGAAGTGGGGAAGTGGAGGGGGGATGGGTGAAGGGGAGGGTGGGAGGGTGTGGGAGAGGAGGGGAGGTGGGGAGGGGAAGGGGAGGAGGGGAAGGGGCGGAGGGAGGGGCGGAAGAGGATGGGAAGGGGAGGCGGGAGGGGGGGAGGAGGAGGTGGGATGGGGAAGCAGCGGGGAGGGGGAAGGAGGGGGGAGGGGGAGGAGGGGTAACAGAGATGGAGGGGAGTAAGGGGGAGGGTGAAGGGGAGGGGGGCAGGGGAGGGGGGAGGGGAGGCAGATGGAAGGGGAGGGGGGAGGAGGGGCAGGGGGGAAGGGGAGGGTGGAGGGGGGAAGTGGAGTGGGGAGGGGGGGAAGTGGATGGAGGAGTGGGGAAGGGGAGGTCGGGAGAGGGGGAAGGGGAGGGTGGAAGAGGAGGCGGAGGGGAATGGGGGCAAGGGGAGGAGGGGAAGGGGAGGAGTAAGGGAGTGGACAAGGGGAAGGGGAGGAGAGAGAATGGGGAGGAAGTGGGAGGGAGGAGGCGGGAGGAAGGTGGAGGGGGAGGGTGAAGGGGAGAGGGGGCATGGGAAGGGGGGGCAGAGGGGAAGGGCCGGGGGAAGTGGAGTAGGGGAGGGTGGAACTGGACGGGGGGAGGGGGGGAAGGGAGGCGGTGAGAGGGGGAAGGAGTTGAAGGGGAGGCGGGGAGAGGGGGAAGGGGAGGGGGGCAAGAGGAAGGGGAGGGGGGAAAGGGAGGGGGGAAGGGGAGGGGGAAATGGGAGGGCGGGGGGGAGGGCGGAAGGGGGGAGGGGAGGGAAGAGGAGGGGGACAGGGGGAAAGGGGAGGGCGTAGGGGAGGGGGGATGGGGAGAGAGGAGGGGGAAGGGTAGGAGGGGGGAACGGGGGAGGAGGGGGGGCGGGGGGAAGGGGAGGGGGGAGGGGGGAAGGGGAGGGGGGAAAGGGAGGGGGAAGGGGAGGGGGAGGGGGGAAGGGGAGGGGGAGGGGGGAAGGGGCGGGGGCGTGGGAAGGGGGAGGGGGAAGGGTAGATGGGAGGGGGGAGGTGAGGGGGAAGGGGAGGGGGAGGACTGGGAGGGGAGGGGGAGGGGGAGGGGAGGGTGGGGAGGGGAGAGGGGGGAGGGGGAGGGGACGGGGGAGGGGGGAAGGGAGGGCGGGAGGGGAGGAGGGAGGGGGAGAGGGTAGGGGGAAGGGCGGTGGAGGGGGAAGGGGGAGGGGGGAAGGGGAGGGGTAGGTGAGGGGGAGGGGGCGAAGTGGAGGGGGAGGGGGAAGTGGAGAGGGAGGGGGAAGCTGATGGGAGAGGGGGAAAGGGGAAGTGGTGGGGGAGGAGTGAAGGGGAGGGGGGAGAGGGAAGGGGTGGGTGGAAGGGGAGGGGGAGGGGGGAGCGGGAAGGGGAGGGGGATGGGGGAAGGGGAGGGGGAGGCGGGAAGGGGCGGGGGTAGGAGGAGGGGGAAGGGTAGGGACAGGGGGAAGTGGGTGAACGGGAGGGGTTAGCGGTAGCGGGAATGGGAGGGGGTTGGGGTGGAGGGAGGTGGAAGGGGAGGGGGTCAGGCGGGCGAGGGGGGAAGGGGCGGAAGGGGAGGGGGAAGTGGAGGGGGGAAGGGAAGTGGGGAGGGGGGAAGCGGAGGGGGAGGGGGAAGGGGAGGGGTAGTGGGAAGGGGAGGGGGAGGGGGGAAGAGGACGGGGGAGGGGGGGAAGGGGAGGGGGAGAGGTGGAAGGAGAGGGGCGAGGGGGGAAGGGAAGTGGGGGAGGGGGGAAGGGGAGGAGGCGGAGGGGGTAGGGGGAAGTGGAGGGGAAGGGGGGAAGGGGAGGGCTGAGGGGAAGGCGAGGGTCGAAGGGGTAGGGGAGGGTGAAAAGAGGGGGAAGGAGGAGAGGTGTCGGGGAGAGGAGGGGATGGGAGGAGGGGAGGGTGGAGGGGGGAAGGGGATGGGGTAGGAGGAGGGGGAAGTGGAGGGGGAAGGGGAGGGGGGGAAGGGGAGGGGGAATGGGAGGGGGAAGGGGAAGGGGATGGGGAGGGGGGAAGTGGAGGGGGGAGGGGGGAAGGGTAGGAGGGGGGAACGAGAGGGGGGAGGGAGGAGTGGGGAAGGGGAGGTGGGGGAAGGGGAGGGGAAAGGGGAGGCGACGAAGGTAAGGGGGCGAAGGGGAGGGGGAAGTGGGGAAGTGGAGGGGGGATGGGTGAAGGGGAGGGTGGGAGGGTGTGGGAGAGGAGGGGAGGAGGGGAGGTGGGGAGGGGAAGGGGCGGAGGGAAAGGGGAGGAGGGAGGGGCGGAAGAGGATGGGAAGAGGAGGCGGGAGGGGGGGATGATGAGGTGGGATGGGGAAGGAGCGGGGAGGGGGAAGGAGGGGGGGAGGAGGGGTAACAGAGATGGAGGGGAGAAAGGGGGAGGGTGAAGGTGAGGTGGGCAGGGGAGGGGGGAGGGGAGGCAGATGGAAGGGGAGGGGGAGGAGGGGCAGGGGGGAAGGGGAGGGTGGAGGGGGGAAGTGGAGTGGGGAGGAGTGGAAGTGGATGGAGGAGTGGGGAAGGGGAGGTGGGGAGAGGGGGAAGGGGAGGGGGGAGGTTGGAAGAGGAGGGGGAGGGGAATGGGGGCATGGGGAAGGGAAGGGGAGGAGTGGAAGGGGAGGAGTGAGGGAGAAGACAAGGGGAAGGGGAGGAGAGAGGATGGGGAGGAAGTGGGAGGGAGGAAGGGGAGGAAGGTGGAGGGGGAGGGTGAAGGGGAGAGGGGGCATGGGAAGGGGGGGGGCAGAGGGGAAGGGCCGGGGGAAGTGGAGTGGGGGAGGGTGGAACTGGACGGGGGGAGAGGGGGAAGGGAGGCGGGGAGAGGGGGAAGGAGGTGAAGGGGAGGCGGGGAGAGGGGGAAGGGGTGGGGGCAAGAGGGAGGGGAGGGGGGAAAGGGAGGTGGGTAAGAGGAGGGGGAAAGGGGAGGGCGGCGGGGAGGGCGGAAGGGGGGAGGGGAGGGAAGGGGAGGGGGAGAGGGGGAAAGGGGATGGAGTAGGGGAGGGGGGAAGGGGAGAGAGGAGGGGGAAGGGGAGGAGGGGGGAACGGGGGAGGAGAGGGAGGGGGCGGGAGGGGAGGGCGGAAGGGGAGGGGGAAGGGGAAGGGGAGGGGCGAAGGGGAGGGAGAAGGGGAGGGGGAAGGGGTAGAGGAGGAGTGGGGAGGGAGGAGGAGCGGAGGCGGGAGGGGGGAGGGGAGGAGTTGGAGGGGGAAGGCGGAGGGGAGGGGGAGGGAGAAAGGGGAAGGTGAGGTTGTGGGGGAGTGGAGGAGGGCGGAAGGGGAGTGAGGGGGAGGGGAGTGTAGGGGAGGGGGGAGTGAGGAGGGGCGATGGTTGAGGGGGCAGTAAGGAGTGGGAGGGGTGGTGGATGGGTGGGTGGAGGGGGCATAGGGAGCACGGCGGAGGGGAGGCGGACGGTGAAGGGAGGAGCAGGGGAGAGGGAGGGGGAGGGGAAGGGGGTTGAGGAAGGGGGAGGGGGGAGGAAGGGGGAGGGGAAGTGGGGAATGCGGGGGCGGGAGGGGGAGAGGGGGTGGGAGTGGGGGTCGGAGAGGGGGTGAGGGGGAGGGAGAGGAGGGGGAGATGGGATGAGGTGGGAGGGGGGAGGGAGAGGGGAGGGGGGACGGAGAGGGGAGGGGAGGGAGAGGAGGAGGATGGGGGAGGAGGGGGTAGTGAGTGGGGGGGAGGGAGTTGGGGGGAGGGAGAGGGGGCGGGAGAGGTGGGAGGGAGAGGGGGTGGGGTGAGGGGGAGTGGGTGGGGAGGGGTGGGTAGGCGGGAGTGGGACAGGGGACGGAGTGGGAGAGGTGGGGAGGGAGGGGGAGAGGTGGGGAGGGAGGGGGAGAGGTGGGGAGGCGGAGGGGCGAGAGGGGTGGTGGGGCAGAGGGAGGGGGAGGAGGGGTTAAGGGTATGGGGGCGGGGTTAAGGGGGGACTAACGGGGGGAGGGGGAGGAGAAAGGGGGAGGAGGAGTGGTAGGAGGAGGGGGAGGAGGAGGCAGTGGGGAGGGGGCAGGGGGGAGGGGGGGAGGGCGAGGGAGCGGAGGGGGAGGGGAATTGGGAAGGGGGAGGGGAGGGGGAGGGAAGGGGGAGGGTGGAGGGATGTGTAGAGGAAGGGGAGCACGGGGAGGGGTGGAGGGATGTGTTGAGGATGGGGAGGACGGGGAGGGGGGAGGGAAAGTGGAGGGGGAGGGGCAGAGGGGTGATGGGCAGGGGAGGAGGGAGTGGGGGAGGAGGGGCAGAGTGGGGAGGGGCAGAGGGGCGGAGAGATTGGGGGAGGAGGGGAGTAATGGGGAGGAGGGGAGGAATGGGAGGGAGGGCAGGAGGAGTGGAGGACGGCGGAGGAGGTGTTAGGGGGATGTGGGAGAAGGAGGGGAAAGGGGTGAGGCGGAGGAGGGCGGGGGAGGATGTGGGGACGAGGGGTGGAGGGGAGAGGGGCTGTGGATGAGCGGGAGGTGGTAGGGACAAGGGGGTAGGGAATGGGGAGGGGACAGTGTGGGTAGGGGAAAGGGGAGTGGACAAGGGGGAGGTGGAGTGGGAACGACCGGGAGAGGTGCAGTGGATGATGGGGAGAGGGGGAGGGGAAAGAGGGGTTGGCTGTTTAGGGAGGGGACACGGGGAAGGGAGGGGACAAGAGGGGAGAGGAGGGGACAAGGGGAGGTGCTGAGTGGGAGTCGAGGGGAGGGGAGGGGACAGTGGTCGCCAAGGGGATGGGAGGGGACAGTGGTCGCCAAGGGGAGGGGAGGGGACAGTGGTCGCCAAGGGGAGGGGAGGGGACAGTGGTCGCCAAGGGGAGGGGACAATGGGGGAGCGGGGGGGCCAATGATGGAGCGGAGTGAAGGGAACAATGGAGGAGGGGAGGGCCCAATGGGGGAGGGGAGGGGAGGGCCCAATGGGGGAGGGGAGGCAATTTGATTTGATTTATTATTGTCACATGTATTCGTGTACAGTGAAAAGTATTGTTTCTTGCGGGTTATACAGGCAAAGCATATCGTTCATAGAGAAGGAAAGGGGAGTGTGCAGAATGTAGTGTTACAGTCATAGTTAGGGTGTCGAGAAAAATCAACTGAATGTAAGGTAGGTCCATTCATGGCAGCCGGTAAGAAGCTGTTCTTGAGACGGTTAGTGCATCATTTCAGACTTCTATATCTTTACCCTAATGGAAGAAGGTTGCAGGAGTGAAACCATGATCAGACAGGGGTTGTGGCTCGCCCATTGCACTTGGGGTGTGCTGCTGTCTGCGATAATGATTTGCCTCTGCTCGGGTAGAGCAAGCGATCAGGGTAGCCTATCAGATTAATCTGAGGCCTTACCTGATGCAATTTTTCAGCGCCATCTTGGCCTTTTGGACAGGATGAAGCCCAGATCAAGCCCGAGAGGTGTTGCAATGCCTCATCCTGTCAGCGTCCATCTTGTTTGATTCAGCCAAGATAGGATGGAGATTCTTGTCTTGCCAGCTTGTCCCTCGTGTGGGGACTCTGATTGGACTTAATACTTTTGTTTGACTCGGAATAAAGAATCAAAAGGTACCAACAATTTGGAAGAGAGAATGCCCGGGGTGTGTAGGGTCCTTGATTATGCTGGCTGCTTTTCCGAGGCAGCAGGAAGTGTAGACAGAGTCAATGGATGGGAGGCTGGTTTGCATGATGGACTGAGCTTTGTTCACGACCCTTTGTGGTTTCTTGCAGTCTTGGACAGAGCAGGAGACAGACCAAGCTGTGATACAACCAGAAAGAATGCTTTCTTGGTGCATCTGTAAAAATTGTGGGAGTCGTAGCAAACAGCGCTATTCAGCGGGCAGCGTTGTAGCAGGCAGCGGAGTGAGCAGGGAGCAGAGTGAGAGCTGAAGGGCTTTGGCTTAACGGGCTTCGGCCAGAACAGGCAAAATCGAGAGCTTTTTTTCCCCAGAAAGTTTATTCCTGTTTTTCCCCAGAGTAAAAAAAAATGCCAGGCAAGATGTTGGAATGCTCCTCCTGCAGGATATGGGAGATCAGGGAGACCTCCGGTGTCCCTGACGACAACAACTGCAAAAGATGCATCCAGCTGCAACAGCTAGCAAAGCGTGTTAGGGAACTGGAGCAGGAGCTTGATGACCTCCATCTAATTCTGGAGAATGAGGAGTTGATAGATAGCAGCTTTAGGGAGGTAGTTACACCTAAGCAGCAGGGCACAGGAAATTGGGTTACTGTAAGGAGAGGAAATGGCAGTGTGAAAGGACAGGCAGAGCAGGGTTCCCCTGTGGCCATACCCCTCCACAACAGGTAGACTGAATTGGATACTGTTGTGGGAGATGCTTTACCTGGGACAAGCTGCGACAGCCGGAACTCTGATACTGAGTCTGGTTCTACAGCGCAAAAGGGTGGGAGGAAGAAGAGGAGAGCAGTAGTGATAGGGGACTCAATGGTCAGAGGTACGGACAGGAGGTTCTGTGGTCGGGACAGAGTCACCCGCATGGTTTGTTACCTCCCGGGTGCCAAGGTCAGGGATGTCTCTGATCAGGTGCACAGCGTTCTAAAGTGGGAAGGTGAGACCCAGTTTCAATTCCCGGCTTGGCTCACTGGCTGTGCAAAATTTGTACATTCTCCCCTTGTCTGCATGGGTTTTCTCCGGGTGCTCCGGTTTCCACCCACAGTCTGAAAGTGCGGGTTTGGTCGATTGGCCGTGATAAATTGACAATTTAATAAAATCTAATAAAACGCACACCCGCTCCCCCGCGCACCCCTTCCCCCGCGCACCCCCTCCCCCACGCGCCCCCTCCCCCGCACATACCCTCCCCCGCACACCCACTCCCCCGCACACCCACTCCCCCGCACACCCCCTCCCCCGCACACTCCCTCCCCCACACACCCACTCCCCCGCACACCCCCTCCCCCACACACCCCCTCCCCCGCACACCCCCTCCCCCGCACAACCCCTCCTCCGCGCGCCCCCTCCCCCGCGCGCCCGCTCCCCCGCACACACCCTCCTCCGCTCTGCAGCTGCTTCACTTCCTGGCGCCTTTTTTCCTCCTGCCCCCAGAGCAGTCCCATTGGCGCCGCCCACATCACTCACCAAACAGCATCCTGTTAACCGCACCCGCTCGGCAAACAGGGCACTGAAACCCACAAGGGATAAAGATCACTGCTAATTCTCTGCCCCACAAATTTTCCTCAGTCCCTTACATTAACATAGCCAATCCCCCGAACCCGCACATCTTTGGACACGAAGGGACAATTAAACGTGGATAAACCACCCTAACCTGCACATCATTGAAGTGTGGGGGGAAATCAGAGCACCTGAAGGAAACCCACGCAGACAGGGGGAGAACGTGCAAACATGCTGAAGTAAGTCACCCTTATCATCGTGGGAGGATGTTAGAAAGAAAAAAAGGTACATTTCTCCATGTTTCTGCAAGTTCCTCATTTCCAATAATGCAGCATTCTGTACCAGCACTGCCAGTGAGATAACGTTTCAGTTGTAAATCTCTTCCAATTGATGATTCCACATTCTCTGCTGAAGACGTTGCTGGCTGTCCATTGCTGAGACCAAAACCACATTGTGTGACTGTTAGAGGAGGCCTTAATTCGGTTTCACAAGCGTGATCGCGAGTTCCTATTCCTCCGAGGATCGTATTTCCCCACCTCACTCTCACTCATCGAATCATAGAATCCCTCCAGAGCAGAAGGAGGCCATTCGGCCCTTCGAGTCTGCACCGACCACGATCCCACCCAGGCCCTATTCCCGTAGTCCCACATATTTACCCTGCTAATCTCCCTGGCACCAGGGTCAATTTATCACGGCCAATCAATAGAACCCGCCCTTTCAGACTGTGGGGGGAAACCGGAGCACCCGGAGAAAACCCATGCAGACACGGGGAGAACGTACAAAATTTGCACAGGCAGTGAGCCAAGCTGGGATTGAACCTGGGTCTCTGGCGCTGTGAGGCAGCAGTGCTAACCGTGTGCCACTGTGCTGTCCCCATCCTGAACTTCCCCTATTCAATCACTTGGAACATTTCAGCGAAGTCCCATGCAAGTTACAGGACAACAACTTACACTCTGAAAGACATTGTACAGTCTTCCCGACTCAATAATGTGTTCCGAAATGTCTAACATTAACCAGAATCACACATTGTGCCGTTGCTTTACTTTGTGTTTTCAAAAGTTTTGCTTCCCGACTTTTGTTCTCATTTTTTTTCTGTCTGACGAGAGCTTATCGTTATTCATAGAAACATAGAAACTCGGGGCAAGAGTAGGCCATTCGGCCCTCCGAGCCTGCTGTACCATTCATTTTGATCATGGCTGATCATCGAATTCAATATCGTGATCCACTCCCTTCCTCCCTTCTGCCAATCTCATCTCCTTCAAGGGTTCACCTCTTCATAAGATATAGGAGCAGAATTAGGCCATTCGGCCCATCAAGTCCGCTCCGCCATTCGATCATGGCTGATAGGTTCCTCATCCCCATTTTCCTGCCTTCTCCCCAAAACCATGCAACCCATTCCCAATTAAAAATCTGTCTAACTCCTCCTTAAATTTACTCACGTCCCAGCATCCACCGCACGTTGGGATCGCGAATTCCACCGATTCACGACCCTTTGGGGGAAGTACTTCCTCCGCCAACTCTCTTTTAAATTTGCTGCGCCTTATCCTAAGACTATGACCTCTCGTCCGAGAATGTCCCACAAGAGGAAGCATCCGCTCCACGTCTACTTTCTACATACCTTTTATCATCTTGTCCACCTCAATTTGATCTCCCCTCATTCTTCAAAATTCCAGAGAGTATCGTCCTAGACTGTTCAACCTTCTTCATACGACAAACCCCTCATCTCTGGAATCAATCTAGTGAACCTCCTCTGAACTGCCTCCAATCCCACTATATCTATTCTCAAATACGGGAACCAAAACTGTGCGCAATCCCCCAGGCACGGCCTCAACAATGTCTTTTTCAATCTGCTTGTCATGCTATCAATCCCTTTATCCGTTTGCGATCAATTCTTTAGTCATTGCCCTCTTCTGCATTCTACCATATTAAAGACTTTTCCCTTTGTGCCCCCCCGCCCCCCGACCCCCTCCCTACCTCCTGCTTCCCGCTTGCAGTGGTTTAACTCCGGTTACAGCTTTATTTTACCCCCGGGGCTTATGAAAAACCTCAAACTGGAGTGTTTCTCTCCACAGAGTTACATGACCTTGCCGAATATTGCCAACATTTGAAGTATTAGATTGGTTGTCTTTGAAGTTAAGATTCACTTTGATTTTGAATGATTTCTTCCCTGCTGCCATCAGGGAATGGACCTTCCTCATATTGAGTTGATCTTTCTCTGCACCGAGCTATGTCTGTAACATTACATTCTGCACCTTCTTTCCTTCTCTATGAACTGTATGCTTTGTTTGAATAGTGCGCAAGGAACAATCCTTTCCATTGTAAACTAATACATGTGACAATAATAAATCAAATCAAATTATACCATATCAAATCAGCCATTGACAGTGTCCACACATATTAAATGCAAAGACCTGAACAACATCTAGGGCAGCACGGTAGCACAGTGATTAGCACTGCTGTCTTAAAGCGCCAGGGATCCAGGTTCAATGTCGATCCTTGGTTCCCGTCTGTGTAGAGTTTGCACAGTAAGAAGTCTTACAACACCAGATTAAAGTCCAACAGGTTTATTTGGTGGCAATATTTATTTGGTAGTGGCTTTTGCTACGAAATAAACCTGTTGGACTTGAACCTGGTGTTGTAAGACTTCTTACTGTGTTTACCCCAGTCCAGCGCCGGCATCTCCACATCATGTGTGGAGTTTGCACATTCTCCCCGTGTCTGTGTGGTTTTCCTCCGGGAGCTCCGGTTTCCTCCCACATTCCAAAGATGGGCGGGTTAAGTAGATTGGCCATGCTGAGTTCACCCTCGTGTTAAGGGGGCTAGCATGGGTAAATGCACGGGATTACAGGGATAGAGCCTGGTGACTTTGGTGTAGGTGCAGACTCGATGGGCCGAGTGACCTTTTCGGCACTTTAGGGATTCGATAACATATTAAATGCAAAGACCTGAACAATGTTTGGTTCAGTCTCACACGTTCCCGTTAACTATTTTCCATTGGATTCAATACTTTTACTGATAATCGGGGTGTTTAGTGACCAAAGCCCCACTCACACCATCCGCCCCCCCCGCCCCACTCCCCCAAGCCCCGGCCTCCCCCTTTAATTAGTTGTTGCTCAAACAACATCTCAAATATAGCCTGAACTTTTCCCCAGTGATGTAATGCTTTGTGACGCAAATAGCATCTGATCAAAGTCATATTTTTCCCGACAATCCTGTCACACATTTTTGCATCCAGTTCCTGCAGGAATAAAATGGGAATTTTCAGCGTGCCATGTTTCAGCACTCACATTGGCAAGTGTTCAAATATGTCCACAAACTTACTGAATGGAAAGCCACACGTTGGATTTCGTAATTTTCTCAAAGGTCAGCACGGTTGATTTAATTTGATTTATTATTGTCGCATTTATTCGTATCCAGTGAAAAGTATTTTTTGTTGCACGCTATAGAGGCAAACCACACCATTCATAGAATACAGAGGGGAGAAGGAAAGGAGAGGGTGCAGAATGTAGTGTTACAGTCATAGCGAGGGTGCAGAGAAAGATCAAGTTAATGCGAGGTCGGTCCATTCAAAAGTCTGATGGCAGCAGGGAAGTAGATTCAGTTCCATTAACTTCTACTTTTTGAATACTTCGAACATTCGAAGAAACTCCAGAAAAATACTTTTCACTTTGTGCTAATACATGTGACAAAAATAAATCGATTAAAATTCAGTGAAGCACATAAATGTTAATCAGTGGAAAAGAGAGCAAACTCAAGTGAAACAAATTCCCATCTTTGGTCAATGCAGGATGACTCTGTCTACACAGAGTCTGCTTGTATCACAGCTCGGTATGGCTCCTGCTCTGCCCAAGACCACAAGAAACCTCAGAGGGTCACGAACGAAGCCCAGTCCATCATTCAATCCAGCCTCCCATCCATTGACTCTGTCTTTACTTCCCACTGCCTCAGGAAAAGCAGCCAGCATAATCAAGGACCCCACATACCCAATACATTCGCTCTTCCACCTTCTTCCATTAGGAAAAAGATACGAAACTCTAAGTTCACATAACAACCGACTCAAGAACAACTTCTTCCCTGCTTCCCAGACTTTTGAATGGACCTACCTTGCATTAAGTTGATTTTCTCGACACTCTAGCTATGACTGTAACACTCTATTCTGCACTCTCTCGTTTCCTTCTCTATGAACGGTATGTTTTGTCTGAAGGGCGCACAAGAAACATCACTTTTCACTAATTCTAAATACTAATTCAGTGACAGCAGTAAATCAGATCAAACTGATAGGGGCAGCACGGTGGCAGACTGGTTAGCACTGCTGTCTCACAGCACCAGGGACCCGGGTTTGATTCCCGGCTTGGGTCACTGTCTGTGTGGAGTTTGCACATTCTCCCCGGGTCCGCATGGGTCTCCTCCGGTTTCCTCCCACACTCCAATGATATGCAGGTTAGATGGATTGACCGTCGTAAATTGCCACTTAGTGCCAGGGGGATCAGCAGGGCAAATATGTGGGGTTATGTGGATAGGGCCTGGGTGGAATTGTGGTCGGTGCAGAAGCGTGGGGCCGAATAGCCTCCTTCTGCACTGTAGGGATTCTATGATCCTATGAATCTGAGTGCTTGGTACGAAGACGCATGAGTTATCTCAGCGAAATAAAAGCACCAATTTACCATGACCATGAACATCTATGGAACAAGCGCAGTGTAATTACCCGAGTGGAATATTGATCAGTAAGTAATTTATCAACACAGATCAACACACTAAACTGTCACATTCACTCATTCCTTATTTCTCAACCAGGATTTCCAATCCATTCCTTTTATGATTGGCTTCTGTATCAGTTCAAACAACAATCATGTTTGTCCGCCATTATTCTGGAAACATTCGGACAGGAAAATCTGAATGGATTATTTGTCAATTTATTTAATCTTCCAAGACATCTTTTTGGAATGAGCAATAATTGGACTCCTTCTTATCTCTGTTAAATATTGTTCACTGACATTTCCTCCCACATCAAGCAGATCTGCAGGAGAAAGCAGATAGACATGAAACAGGACAACATAATGGAGGAAACTACTGACAAACCCTCCTCTGACCCGGACATGATATCCATCAGATCATAAACCCCACAGTTAATAAGGGTGGGATTCTCCCAACAAAAAGGCCAAATTCATGTGAAAACTGGAGTAAGTCCCTTTGGTTGCTTTCAGCGAGATGTTCAGAATGAATCTCCCACACTCTGTGAGTCACAGAGAGCCCGAGCGTGAATCACGCTGCAAATTAGTGGATGGGACCGATTCCTGCTGGAGAGGCCGGCGGCATAGTACTGAGTGGGCCCCTGCACATGCGCGGACCCTCCCTCCTCGCAGACCCGACTGCCCCCCCGCCCCTCCGCTGTCCCGACTGCGCCCCCCGTAGTCCCGAAGCTCCCCCCCCCCTCCACAGTCCCGTAGCAAGGAGGAATTAAATAACATTCATCGCATTTTACAATGCATCTTTAAATTTATGACCTATAAACTGGGGCGTCTCTTACAACACATGCAACTTTTCTATTCATAGTTGTTTGATTTCAGATTACTTATCATTTTGTTCTAACACTTGGAAAGAAGGAAATGCCGGACGCGGGAAAGCTGAACTCTGTTATTTATGTGTAAGTGACATTCTTTGAGTGTGAACGACATTGGAAATGGCAGACAATGCGATCCAATCTATTGATGCTGGTTCTTTGTCATAACTATCTCATTTATCTTCTCCCCCTGCTCTTTCGCAGAACCCTGAATATATTCGCTTTTCAATGTTACTTCCTCTTATATTTTTTGAATATTGATCTATGATCCGATTTCAGCAACTTCAGCCAAATCCAGTGCTTCAGTTTCCTCCCACAGTCCGAAAGACATGCTGGTTAGGGTGCATTGGCCATGCTAAATTCTCCGCCAGTGAACCCGAACAGGCGCCGGAGTGTGGCGACTGGGGGACTTTCACAGTAACTTCATTGCAGTCTTAATATCAGCCTCCATGTGACACAAATAAATAAACTTAATTTGATTTAAATGTCCTTAATGTCTCTTCTCTCAAGCACTGGAGTTTTAATTTGAGTGCTGAATTAATCACAGATTCATAGAATCCCTGCAGTGCAGGAGGAGGCCATTCAGCCCATTGAGCCTGTACTGACAACACTCCCACCCAGACTTGATCTCTGAAATCCTTGTAGTCCTCCTGCTGGAGCCCTGACACGAAGGGGCCATTTCGCTTGGCCAATCCTTCTAACGTGCACATCTTTGAAGTTTGGGAGGAAACCGGAGCACCCGGACGAAACCCACGCCATAACGGGGAGAACGTACAAACTCCCACAGACAGTGACCCGAGGCTAGATTTGAACCCGGGTCCCTTGAGCTGTGAGGCAGAAGTGCTAACCACTGTGTCACCGTGCCGCCCACGCTACTTGTGACATTAATAAACAAACTTTAAACTGATGCGTAATTTAACCTTTCTTGGATATTTCTCTTATTCATTCACAAGCAGTGAATCAGGGGAGGATTACGAAGATTATTTTCTAACTGCACGGCACTGGATCTGAAGCCTTGATCTAAAATAATCAACAAGTTGTTCTGCGTCCTTGGATGTTGATGCCAAAAAAAAAAATATTTGCAATAATTCAATTGCGAGTGTTCTGCTGTGAATGGCACAAATTTGCTTTAATATTATTTGAAAATAATCAGTTTGAAATCATCATTTGTCTCAATAGTTATTACCACCAATCTGGGCATTTCATTCAGCAAGAATGCTTTCATGATATATAATTATTACCCAGTTTTTGATCCATTCATGTGAAATCATACAATCATCGACTCATAAGATCCCTACAGTGCAGAAGGAGGCCGTTCAGTCCATCGAACCTACACCAACGGCAACCCCACCCAGGCCCTATCCCCCCAACCCCACATATTTACTCCGCGAATCCCCCGGAATGAAGGGTCATGAACAAAGCCCAATACATCACACAAACCAGCCTCCCATCCATTGACTCTGTCTACACTGCCCGCTGCCTCGGCAAAGCAGCCAGCATAATTAAGGATTCCACATATCCCGGACATTGTCTCTTCCACCTGCTTCCATCGGGGAAAAGATACAAAAGCCTGAGGACATGTACCACCCGACTCAAGAACAGTTTCTTCTCTGCTGCCATCAGACTTTTGAATGGACCTATCTCATATTAATTTAATCTTTCTCTACATCCTCGCTATGACTGTAACACTACATTCTGCATCCTCTCCTTTCCTTCTCTCTGAACGGTATGCTTTGTCTGGAAAGCGTGCAAGAAACAATATTTTTCACTGTATAATAATACATGTGACAATAATAAATCAAATAAATTCACCTCATTGACCTGTGACAAAGTGGCCTCTTGATGACATTCAAAAAGAATGGTCTTCTGTTTAAAATTCTGCTCCTTTGTATTTACATGATTCAAAATAATAAGATATCGAATTATAAACATTCCCTCTGTGGTGAGGGTCCGGAGAAGGTGCTGTCAAGACATGGAGTTCAGTTATAAATGTTCTTTGATAAATTACATATAAATATCAGGATTTGTACACAGTGGTAGCTGTACTGCTCAGTCCTGAGACATTTCAGATCGCGTTTCTATGAAAGTTAGTCACAGAGTCATCGAGGTTCACAGCATGGAAACAGGCCCTTCGACCCAACTTGCCACTCTTTTTTTTAACCACTAAGCTAGTCCCAATTGTCCGCATTTGGCCGATATCCCGCTGTACCCATCTTTCCCATGTAACTGTTTAAATGCTTTTTTTTGAGACAAAATTGTACCCACCTCTGCTATTGCCTCTGGCAGCTTGTTCCAGACACTCATCACCCTCTGTGTGAACATTTTGCGCCTCTGGATCCTTCTGTGTCTCTCCCCTCTCACCTTAAACCTGTACCTCTTGTTTTAGACACCCCTACCTTTGGGAAAAGATGTTGACTATCTAGCTGATACAAGACCCAGGGGGCGATTCTCCCAACAAAATGCTAAGGGCTGAACTGGCTGGAAAACTGGTGTAAATTACGCTGGGACTTTTTAAGTGGGAGTTCCGACTCGAATATAA